>NW_010287924.1:22917-33653 GCF_000700745.2 Antrostomus carolinensis
GTAGGGAAAAGCTAACAGTTAATGTTAGGGGAAGGCTTGTTTTGTTGCAGCCCTGTATGATCCCTGTTTTAGATTTCATAGGGTTGTTGTGTGCCTTTGCTAGCACATACTACTGCTCCTTAATGTTTTATAATGTGATAGTTGTTTCTGGACAGGTAAGTTTGGGCTTTTTAAGATAAGAGACTGTATAAGTGTAAAATAAATTGCACAGCTATCCTAGGTACTTTATTGTCCCATGACCACAACATTTGACATCGTTGTGAAACTTTCAGGTTTTCAGTGATTGTTGCTGTCTCTACAGGTTGGTGCAAAAGTTGAGGAAGTGAGGTTGGAAATCAGACAGATACTCCAATAAACTAATTTTCCTTGGAAACTGAGATAAAAATCACTACAATTCACTACTCTGGTCTGAAGCTTAAGGAGAAGGAGAATGAATTTTCTCTGGGCATTTCACACGTTTCCAGACCTGTTGGGATTTATTTTCTAAACTCTCTTGGCAGAGATTTTAAACTGTTACTCTCTAAGATTTTTCTCACCTGTAGCCAAAGCTGTTTGGTTTAGCTACATTTACTTGGTTGGCATGAATGGGTCACCTGTTATTAAATAAGCAGTCTCTGTCTCAAGGTGCTTGCATTAAGCTTGTGTTTAGGGTAAAAAATAAAACTGAGAAATACAGAGTCCTTAGTCACCACCGTCCTCCTTTTATTTGAAACGGTAGACCAGTTTTACCTTGTACTTACACATACGCCTATGTTTAAGTGTGCAAATAGTTCTGCTGACTTCACTCAGCTACTCATATGGTTAATGTTATGCATGTGCCCAGGAGCCTTGCTGATTTGTGGCCTAAGGTCACATCTATTAAAGTGCATAACAAAACACTAGAACCTCTCTTACTTATCCAAACCCTGTTAATCTAAACTACTTTCATGTCTCTGTTCCATTTGGCTAATCAAGGTTTCAGTAGAGTCGTTCTGTAAGGATAAATACCAAAATCGGTTGAAGTCTGCCCTCAACAAAGTACTTCTGGCTCCCAGTGCCTTTAATGAGAGCCCCAAGCGTGTATCTGAGGTTGGAATTTGGCTCTAATGGAAGGTGGATTTTTCAAATCTTCTGTGAAGTGCTTCACAAAATAAGGGGTTTCAGTTTTTATACCCACACATGATATTTTACTTACAGTTACCTTTGGCTGAACGATTCTTGGAATTTCTTGCTATCACATCCAAAAAAATGACACATTGAATTGCATATCAGCTGCATATATAAGAAAAGATTGTACTGTAAGACAACATAAGGTTGTCAAGGCTTGTATTGAAAATGCTGTTTGGATTATCCCTTGTGTCTCAATTTCAGTTCATTTTTTTTTTCTTAGACTTTTTTTCTGTATGTTCATTTGCTTTTTAGTAACCTTGGGGATAAGAACATCTCTAACTTTCTAGATCTCTTGTCTGCTATGGAAAAAAGGAAAGATAGCCAACTGCTTTTTTTTTTTTTTTTAAATAGGAGCTTTAGTTTTCTTGTCAAGGAATGATTTTTCATTGACAATGGAAGCTTGATAGATACTTACAGGTCACAGAAAAATTTACTTAACTCTTGAACTATGAGAAAAACATCCGTTAGAAATGTGTTCATTCTGCTGATAATTCACAAGCAAAGTTTGCTCAGATGTGGGACTACACTGAGAAGATGCTGATAGTGAGAAAATATCTTGTACTTTTGGTTGAAAAGCTTTGCTGTGCATTCAGTAGCTGAATATATTTTTGGTAGTCATATTCTGAGATCTGCAGGAGCTGAAACAATACTAACAGATAGGTCCTCAGTCCTGCAAAGCAGTATGCAAGCCATTTCTTAGAAAATAAATTAAGAGAAATGTGTAGGATAAATGAAGTAAATTCCTCCCTGGACAGATTTATCTCTTCACATGGATTTCAGAAGGGAGATTGGTGGCTAGTTTAGACTAGGCACATAACTTTAAAGGATTTAAAATTAATAGGGTAAATCTCAGCCAAGGTGTATAGTTGTGTGCTGGAGCTGGTTTCCAAGAACTGAGCATCTTCAACACCTGAAGGAGAAAAACCCCGGTAGTTATTGCTGCTGAGATCAGAGGGAATTAAGTGCTTCCCTCAAAGGTGCAAAGTCACTTAAAACAGCCTTCAGGCTGCCCAAGCTGGGGAAGTAGGTGGACATTAGATACCTAAATTTCAGACATTGCTTCAGTCCTTGTATAGCTGTTAGGACTGAGACTCTCCTCTGGCACTGTTCCTATCATGGAATGCCCACATTTACATCAGTAACCCCTCTTATTCTACAGGATGGACCTATAGGAGTGATCCTATAGGATCAATGGCTGTACAAGTCCCTACCCCACCAGCAGAGGTCTGCAGTCTTTGCTGCCTATTGACCCAATTTTGAGAGAAGGATGAGACCACTTTCACCACTGTTTCTCCTACGCCAGGTACTCTTTGGGGAAAGAGGTAACTATTTTGTAGTTTTGAGTGACGAGTCACTCAACCATGCCTCTGTCTCCAGCTCTTCCCCATGCTGGACCAGGTACACTGAAACATACTGTCGCGTTACATGAGATCCATGGATGGAGATAAGTTCCAACATTGCATGGATGAGTCATTCTGAAGCTCCAGAGAAACTTCATTATCTATGCTAAACCTCAGCTTCTAACTTAACTTCTTCTGAGTCAGGAGTCTCCTTTTTAGGTCCAGTGGGTGTTGATGTTAAGTGCTCTAAGTGCGTAGCTTGGCTACAAGTCTAAAAGGTTTTTGCAAACTGTACCTAATATTTTCAAGGACTCAGACAAGGTAGGATTACTATAGAGTTCTAGTGCTTGATATCTGCTGAGGCTTTTAAAAACAGAGACAATTTAAAGAACTACAGTTTCAGTCTCCTTGTGTTTAAGTTGCCCTGCTAATTTCTGAGCGAGATAGTGTTTCATTTCTCACTAGGAATATGCCTTAATCTCATGATATTATCTGATTTCTCAGTAAGAATTAGTTTTCAGATCTGACTTTTTTATGAGTCCAGAGTCTCAGAGGGATTTAAACTTCTAATTTTCAGTGCAAGCTAAATGCATAAATGCTTTTGGTAATCTGGGCAAGAGTCAATGTTTAGTTGGTTTTGTGGCAAGCTCTCATAATGCCATTATTTGGATCGCAAACATTCAGTGAGAATATCTGCTTGTTTTAATGGATATTTTATGTGAGAAGCATTTTATTGCTGGGAAAATTTTCCTATCTAAGACAGATTTTGGGTTAGAATCAAACAAAACCTAACAGTGTGTATTCATAGTTGACACTTAAAACACAAATTCATCCCTTTTCTGTGATGGTAAAAGTTATTCATTTTTTTAATGGACAGATTCTTCTGACTTTGGAAAGAGATTAAGACAATCATTTTATAGATTTATTTTTTGTCTTCAATACTAGCACAACCTTCCTCCCCTTCCAAATTCTTCCTGTCATCACAGCAATTCAGTGCTGCTGATTTAGTGAATAGGATTGAGGGAGACAAGCAATCCAGCATGTTGAATTTGAACTCTGACCTTCCCTTTGCATTGTTGCAAAACTTTTTAATTTTGCTAATCAAAAAGCATCCACCCTCCCCCTCTCTCAAATGAGCAAAAACTAGAAATGTAGAGGGGCAAAGTGGTTTTGGAAATGATCAAGAAAAGACACCTGCACATTTCTCTGGTTTGGCTCTTTTTTAAACATTTCTTAAATCTGATATTATTTGCATTGTTCTTCAAATATCAAGATAGGACTAAATTCCTTAAGATTCCTATTATGCTTAAACACTGGAACATGTGTGACTTCTCATATGCTGTCTTCATCAATACTGAGCTCTTGACATATGATTCATGATAAATTGAGATGGACAAGACATCAAGTGCATTTTAGCTCTACAGCAGCTAAGTTTGCAGAGACCCAGTACAGTTGTGCAAGTCATGAAAGACCACAATGCTCTTGCTAGAGCTGTGGTGTGTTTAATGCTTGCTGGTATTCTGTTAGGTCATACAAGTGGGAAAAAGTACAAAAATAACAAACTTGTTAGTTCGCTAATTGCAGGCTTGTTAAGTGATATTCCATTTCTGGTTTTGTTTTTTTTTTTTTCCTCTCCATTGCTCTGATTAATGACTATTCAAAACAAATACAAAAAAGTCTTCTGTAAAAAAAAAAATAAATAACTTGCACCTGAAAGAACTTTTACTAGATTTTTTAATGCAAACTAAGTATTTGAATACATAGCTACAAGACTGAAAACACACTGATATATCCCATTTGATTTATTCTATTTGTTCAAATGATACCCAGTTTTTGAGAATCTCCTCAGCTGAGTTGTGACTTAGGTGTGCCCTGAATTTGGCCTTTCTTCTTCCCTGTCTTTATAACCGCAAATTTTGTTTCTTCTGTTCTTTTAGTACAAACATCACCTGTGTAGTTAAAACATTTCCCTTCTCTATGCTGTGAGATAGGAACCTGAATGTCAGCGAAAAGTTTCCCATAGACTTTGAGGACTTCTAGATAGACCTAACACAGCAGGAACTCTGAAAACTCTTGTATAAGTGGAAGTAAATAATTTCATTTTGGTACTCTGAGAGAGGGCTTTTGTGAAACCAGTTTTGTTATCTTTTTGATTCAGATGTATTTTTAAGAGCCTTGAGGATTTTTTTACAAGTACTTAATAAACAAAATTTGTTATTATTTGATATGGACACCTAACGTGTAAAATAACAGGTTTTGTGTTAATCTGTTTCAGTGATGTCATAGTTTCAAAATGACTCTGTTTCAAAAAGCACCATCCAGCAAAACTGCTGAGCCTTCAAAGATCTCCTCAGTTAGACCATGGTTTCCTGTGATGAAAGTATATAAGAAATTATTAATTTATATTTGGAGCTTTTTGCTTCTGGGTTACCAGGTCAGATCCGGGACTCACTACACTGGATGAAAGTAATTCCTACAGTTGTTTGAGGTTTGTGAGTTCTCACAAATGAGACCTCGCAGAAATTGTCACAGTTAAGCTGGAGAATGTTTTGTGCACCATCCATAGTACACTTTCTACAGAGGATACAAAAGTGCCACCTCCCACACAGTGCAGACAATTCTGCCACACCCCCGCTCTGTGGGAATCCCTGCTTAATTGCAAAATACCCCTTCAATTTCACTGAAAGTCAGGATTTCACAGGTCAAAAATCTCAACTGTTGCTACTTCAAAATAAAAGCTTTTTGCTCATTGTAAAACTTAAGTCCTTTCCTGCAGAAAGGACTCTTTTGGAGCAGAAGTCAAACCCCTTTGTAATATTGCTTTCAAAAGACATTTAATTATGACACTAAAATGAAATAGAAGAATTTAATTTAAAAAAATGCCTTCATCAGAGATTGGACTAAACCCTAGTCTATGTTGTCAAATGTTTTATTCCATTATGGTGGTCTCTGAGCAGATCATTGCAGGTCCTCCTTGCAAATCATGTAGATGACACCTTATGTAACTCATATAAGCACTTCTGGAATATATGAAGAGAGAACTGGAGGTTGATCTTTGCTATGCAAAGACATTATTCCTCTTTGAAATGCATGCAATTCATGTTGTGGTAAGGCATAATACTGAACAGTTGAAAATAATAATAAAGGAGAGCTCCAGAACTAACCACTGCAGCTGCAAAGACACTAGCTAGCAGCCTCTTTCCAGCTATGCTGTTTGAGCATGTCTGCAGTCTAACAAGCCACTTACCCCTTGTAACTTTACCATTCCATGAGAAATGACTCACAGATGAAATTCATCAGTTTGCCATGGAAGGATGCCATTTATGGGCAGAAACTATTTTTTTTTTCTTGTGAGGACAAATTTCCTATTACTTTTGCTATTGCAATTTGCTACTACGAGGCAGTGATATCCCTGGCTTCTGTAAGCCAGTAAGGTTCATGAATTTAAAGTCATTAGGTTATCTTCTTGAAAATGTGTAACCAGGTTAAAATCATGTATGTGAAGACACAGAATTATGGCCACACACTTAACTTTAGACACTTGAGCTTTCTCAGAAATAGCTCATGGTGGGAGACAGGCATCAGAAGTGAGGTGCCTCACCTTAGCTCTAATGCCCACCTCCATGGTTGGTAGTGTCTGAATGAGTAACTGGACATCCTGTCCCTTTTCTACATGGATACAGTGAGATGAGAGGAATGCCTTATAGCATGAGCAGAAAACAATGAATTGATGATGGAAAATATTGAAAACTGTATTCTGCTTTAAATCAGAAGCAACAGCATTTCAATATGAAGAGTGGGTCTAACGCACCATCTCTTTCATTATCGCTTTAAATGGTGCAGTTTTCTGCCTTCCCTTCTCTTTGCCATGGGAATATGCAAAAAACTTTCATGATTAACTGAGGTATTCTTTACAATTTACCTTTCATTAGAACCCCTTTGTCTCTTAATGATTCATTTTAACTAGCTTCTGTCTACTTTTTATAGAGTTCCCAGTGCTATTTATATTTTAAAGACCCTTTATTAGGCTTTTTGCACACAGTGTATAAGACTTTATATCCTTAGTTAACCAAACTGGCCTTTGTTGCCCTTTTCTGTTTAGATTATAACCAGGATGAATTTCACTTGTGGTCTCTCCAGCTGTTTTTTAAGTAGTTCCTACTTTTCTGCAGTAGATTTCCTTCACATTAGAAGATTCCAGTCCAAATTCCATAGGGTATTTTGCCTTCCCTTTAAGTCAGCTTTCCTTTATGTTTCTCTTCCACGGGTCCTAGCTCATATGAATCCTACAAATGCAATGTTATAATTAGAACTATGTGAACACAGCACTTCCATTTCTCAGAGGTTCCTGCAAACATTTGCTTTGGGTTTTTTCCATATGAGCTCCCATTCCTTGATATTTTTGACTTTGAATTTCAGATGTGAACAAACCAAACATCACTGAGCTCAAACTCAGTTCCAGTGACTCAATGTTAGGGATCCCTGGAACAAAAAAACAAATTTTGCTTAGTTTGGGGTAAAATCCACAAAATCTAAATGTTCATGTCAGTACTTACCTGCCCATAATGAATCTTCAAGCCTAGAAAATTGGTGCCTCACTTTTATGATATAAACAGCTGACCCATTTAAGAGGTTCATAGCTTATTTTTTTAGCCTGGAGTACCTGGGAGCACCTTTCCACCTTGTCAGGCTGGGTGAGAGCTCCCCCTCCTGTTTTAATCTGTTTTAGGCTGTGACCTTGGTTGTGACCCCCACATCTGGCCAGCCAGGTTTTCTTACTATCATACCCATCTCAATATGCTCGTTTTCCAGGTTAGATCCAAGGTAGCCCCGAGTTACTTTCCCTCCACAACAAGAAACGCTCTCTTATTTTTGCATAGTTTTCATTTCTGGCTCCAATTAAAGAGTAAACTCTGTTCATGGAGGTAACCCAAATTGCCTAACACCAACCATGCAGTCTTTCTTGAAAATGTCTTTTAGGATAGAATGGCAACATTACAACTTATTTTTTTTTTTATTTTATTTTTCATTTGCTTGTGTTTTTCAAAAACAGCAACCAAAAATGAAGATAAATTGGAAATGTGGTTTGTTTTTTTTATTTTTTTTTTTATTTTATGCCTCTTTGTAAGAAGAAAGAATGAGAAAAGATACATGAATTAAGAGGAATAAAGATGTTTGCACTGAAATCACTAAAATGTGTAGTGCTCTGTCTTAGGGACAGATGTGATCATTTTGCTATGGTCTTTCATTTAAAAAATCACTGAAATTGTGCTTTTTTTTTTTTTTTTTTTTTGTGAAGCAACCCAGCTGTAAAGAAAACAAAAATTACTCAGTTAATCCTACAATTATCAGTCACTTATTCTTACTGTGTGGACAGGCCTGCGGATGAAATGTCACCTCCTTGCTTCTGAGTTTGGCAATGTCTGTGAGTTACTGCCCAGCCACCCAACCTAGTTTGTAGTCATTGTGTGCTGGATCTGGAACTGCTTAAAAAGGTTGGAACTGACTTAAAGCTTGATGTTGGTTTCTTTAGGAAGAGGGTAGCAAAAGGGCAGGGGATTTTTAATTTTTCTAGTGAGTATTGTTGACATTTTTTGTGTTAACAACATTAGGAAGTTGCTGACAGTTTGTTTTCTTCATTTTTCTTGTTTCACTTAGAATTCTTAGATGGGAAATGAGTTTTTCAGGCAGAATGAATGCAAATTGCAAGTCACAACAGAGTACAAGAAAAGGTGGAATTTTCCTTTCCAGACATGGCATTTGCTGGAAACCATAAAAATGAAATAACAAATTACAGAATGGAGATAATAGCATTTTAGAAAGCCACATTAAATCAGAACAGTTGAAGGCAAATTCTTTGCAGCCGCTAACACCAATTTGTGGACAGAAAGCCAAGAGGATTCTTAAAGATCTCTTTCTTAATTAATTTAACATTTTTCTTGTTGGTCTGCGGATCTGCCAGCGTGAATAACTTGTGTCTTCCTCCTGGGCTATAGCTGTCTCGTCTGTTCAGCTTCACGAAGCCATGGGGGTTGGTTTTCCTCTCCCGGAGAGGTTGGAGATGGGGAGGCAGGGTGGGTGGGAGCCCACTGGAGGGCAATCTCGCACCGTCTATCTGACCTTCTCCTGTGCTGTTGCCCGACCCCTCTTAAAAGATTTTTGATCTGAACTCTAATAACAGTTTACATTTCCACGTCCGTATTAGATCTGGGGTTCCATAAAGCGAGGCCAGCACTATATGTTTTTGCTCTCCCAAATATTACATCGTCTATTTATACTGTGTGTTTTTGTAGCCCATGATGTAATTTGACAAAATTTCAGCCATATGCATCACATATGCAAGTCCGAGTGCAGCTGGGTTGTGTAGCACGACTGAGGTAATGTCAAGAAATTTCATATTATATTTAAAATGACACCTGTAAAAATAATCTTCAATTTGTAATTTAAATACTGTAATACTCAATTATGTGAACTGACAGGAAGTGTCCCAGTGGTTTTGGAAAATAACTTTCTTTTATCCATCGAACCTTTGATGCATTTTTGAACAGCCATAATGGAAGTTCAGATCATGACCTTCTGCTTTGAGAGAACAAAGTCAGGGAGGAATAAGATCTTCTCCTGCAGCAAGGTAAAGTCCTCTCTCTGAATATATTTTTGTTTTCTCAGAGTGAAATGTCAGCTCTGTGTGCTTTATCATTATCCAAGGCAAGGAGAGCTCAAAACTGTAAATCTAGCCTAATTTCTAATTGTGTGCCTTGCTTGTAGCAGCACATGCAAGTCATCTGTAAATATATATCCTGCTTTACTCCTAAAGAGACACTTCGAACATTTTTCTACAGCCTACATCAGTAGCAATCAGATTCTATTAATGTGGGAGTGAGGTTTGTGACTTGGCCATCGAAAAAGCTCAGAAGCTTTCCAGATGCAGGAATCAGTTTTGGAAATCTACTGAGCTGTTTCTTAAGTATGTTTCTTTTGCTTATTTCAGGGGGGAGGAATTGGGGAACAATGGCAAGGCATAGGCTTTGTGCAAGTAGGTTATGAATGTGATAGCCCTGGGATTTCTCCCACTGTAAACTACAATTTCTTCCCTAATTCCATGGCATTTCCCTCATCCAAGAACTGTTTCTTAAGGCTCTCATGAGCCTTAACATCCCCCCCCCCGAACTTGTACCTGTTATTGGCTTCTGCAAAATCTAAGAGATTTGTCTTCTGTCCTTTTCCATCATGTACTTTCCAAATACTGAATGTGAGTTCCAAAGAGTTGTGTTTTGTGCCACTTAAATAAACTCTGTTCTTTCCATTCAACTCTGGTAACCTGATACCACACAATAAATGCTAATAAGTTTCCTGCAGAGTAGTGCTCTTAAGACAGCTTATTTTTCATCCCTCCTTTCATGTTGTGTCCTTATTGATGACTCAGTCCATACCACAAGTGTTCTTAAAGAAGCTAAAATGTAAATAAGAGTGAAAGATGCTGGTCAGATAAGGCGCTCAGAAGGACACAGGAAATGCTTCCTAAAGAACATTTTTTCTGCATCCAAAGTTGCCCCCTTTTAAGTTGTAGTTACTGGCTATTACTCTTCGTAGGCAGTTAAGGACAAAACGTTGCATTAAATAACAACAGCAGATTAATGGTTCAGTCTACTGCAAATCAAGGACATATGCCTTTACTGACCACCTTGTAGACTGGAGATTGTTTTGTTTTCTATTGATAAAATGTTTTCCTAGACTTATTCTTTGTGGGTGAAATTCACTCATAGTCTTGCAGCAAGAGAAGGCCCAAATGACCCTTGTGGATATCTGCACTTGGGGAATCAAGAGCAAAGATTGTGGGAGGGTGTTGTCTGACACAGAGGAACTCCATCAGTGGAAGCAAATGTGCAGTGACTGACTGCCATGGTTGCATGTGCAGGATGTAACAAAGATGTGGCCCCTTCACCTCTCCAGAGAAAGGTGGTCTGTCACCGAGGGCAAGGTGGCTCTCTATGCCCACATCACAAACCTTCTTCTTTCCTCTCATATAGCTCCCATGTGCTGATTTTACTCCCTTGGACATTGCTCTGCTGGCAAGAGGAGTGCCTGCATCTGTGTGTGCAGGTTCCCAGGAGCACTATCTCCCTGGGAGTTGTGCAGAGCAGCCTATGGAGGGGAAGGGGCAGCTGAGAGGTTCAGCTGCATAGCGGGAGAGGTGGGTGCAGGAAAGGAAGGACTACCCTCCAGAGTAGAAAGCAGAGGCAGGCCGGG
>NW_010287924.1:33688-40682 GCF_000700745.2 Antrostomus carolinensis
ATGTTGGTTCGTTACTGTATGAAGTTGAGTGCAGCAATGCTGCGGGGCTGTGCGCCTGGGGAGGAGGTAGAGCTCACAGGGAGAACAGTAGACAGTGCCTGCCCTAAAAGGCTCCCCACGCTAATGCTTTAATGCAGAGAACAACACAGCTGGGCCTTTTTTAATACTTGGTGAGGAAGGGGAGCACATCTCTCTCTGTAGCCTGCTTGCCTCACACAGAAAGACAACAGGAAGGAAGTGCTCTGCTCTTAAAAGTGTGTTTCAGTCTCACGTTTCGAAAGAGCAGGTCACTTCAAAGTCCCACCACAAAATTACCACGTGCCATCTGCTTTTTACAAATGCGCAAAGGAAATTATTGGCTCTTCTGCCTTGTTTCTGCGTTCCAAGTGTATTTATGTGCCAATTATTTATTTTATTTTAAAACAGACACGTTCAGTTGTCTCCCACTCTTCCATGCTTCTTACACTGAACATCTTCTTGGGATGTCAGCTCTTGGCGTAGGAGACCACATGTGCCTGCAACCACTCTGCCTGTGTGTGTGTTCAGATGTGAAAGGACCACAGTGTCCATGACAAAACCCAGGGAGGGCAATTTTCACGTTCCATGTGGTACAAATGTGTTTTCTGTTGAAGCAGGCTAAACCCAGTGGCTGATATCGTGCAGCTTTCTCTATGGTTGTAAGCCATAATGCAGCTCAGGGTAGGGACCATTTATGTGCTATTTCCTGAGTTGATGTCTAGGCAGAACTATTGGTTTGTCCTGCTTTTACCAGTATGCTCTGTTAGCAACTTTTTTTAGACAAAGTCTTTAAATCCTCAACCACTTCAGCCATGTGGAGCCTTTCATCAGAGCTGAGAGGAGCAGAGTTCAATTCTTGCATCTGCTGCGATCACTCTTGACAAACTTCAGGTGTCTAGTCCAAGTCAGTTATTCAGATTGTATCTATAGTCAATGCAGAGAGATCTTCATCCGCAAGGGGCATTTTTTCCCAATTGTTGAGACCTATAGTAGGATGGGTTGAACGTGATTGTTTCTCTCATTTTATTTTAGAGGGAAGCTGTACAAGAAGCTTACATTAGACTGCTAAATTTTATAGCACTAAAGGTGGTACAAACCTTGCATTTAAACCTCACTATCCCCTTTTTGTGAACATTGGATAATAATAAAACCTCTGAAGGGATCATCCTACTAGGTTAATGGAGCACGGTCTCAATCAGAGCCTTAAAAATGCTTCCTTGTAGAAACAGTAACTGATCTCGGTGGGGTTATTCCTGATTTATGCCAGTGTAAGAGAAGGTTCTCAGGTTTCCTATTGCATTCGAGTTAGCTAATTTTTCTCAGGGCACATTCATACCAATTTGGGACTGAGTGCTTTACTCATTTGGATGATGTATACATTTATTTTTAACCAGTACTTCTTAAAAATAAACTTTTCATCAGTGAAAAGTCCAGGGTGGACAGATGACTCACATGTGCTAGTGGGAATAGGATGAATCAGCAACATTGATTCGTAGCACAGTTCGAATCAAGCAGCTGTGTCTGGACAGACTGGACATGCTCCATCTTTCAGCTTGTTGCAATCTTGTCCCCAGCATGACTGACTCCCTCTGTCAGCAACCAGAGCCATGGAGCTCACTGCATTGTGAGGTGCAGAAGAACCTACACTAATCCAGCACTGGATGTATTTTCAGCTCTCTCTGGTATCAATACGTTTCCCATGGCAAATTGGCATGGTCCAGCAGTGCTGGGTTACAGCTCAGGTGTTTCTGTGCAATGTGAACCTACTCCAGCTCTGGGGAAGGCGGCTGATGGTGCAAGGGCTTGGCTTCTGGTCTGCACTGTGCTTGGGGGTGGCTAGGACGTAGGCTGTGCATAACCTCTACTATTGCACCTGCGCGTCGCCTGAGGCTGGGTACACCTAACTGCAAGCGGAGATTGACTTCCCACATCCCTGCATTTCCTCACATTTCCAGGAGCCAAAACACTCCAAAACATGGTGTGGCCATGATCACAGAGTTATTACTGAACTACTAAAGTTATATTGAGTCTACAGATACACATATTTATGCCCTTCTTTTAGCCCAACTATATGTTTTTCAGGCCTTAAAGCTGCAGGACATTTTTTATGTTTGTTATTGAGAGCAGATGTGCCCAATTCCAATCATATTCTACTGAAGAATTTCAGGGTTGCGAGAGGTCGGATGGTGAATGCCTTTCAATCTCCATTATTATTTCCTCCACTCAATTGCCGCAGCAGGGAGACTGCAGTCGTTAATAGAGACCTTCAAAATATTCAAATGTATTACAGATCAAAACCTTCCTTGTGCTCTTTCAGTTGCCTCCTTCCACTCTTGAAAACTGCTCTGGCTATGTTGCTGCTTTAGCCTGGGACTGGAGCTGAGCTTTTGTCCAAACTCACCAACTATGGACACTGAGGAGATGCTAAGCTGGTTTATAGGGGCATCTAACTCAGAAGCCAACCCTTTTTGGGAAGGTGTGACAAGGCACACTGCTGCGGTGTGTCCTGTAGATGCATTATCTCTCTGCCTGCACTTAGCCTTGCCCACATGCCTGCATTGACCTCTGCCTTCGCAGAGAAGGAGTGCTCCCACTACTCTGAAATGGGAGGTGCCAAAACCAGTTGCAAGTTGTTTTAAAAAGATGTTTTATTTATGAAATATGAGCCTGGTAGTGACCAAAGGGCAAGGGAACAGTGCTGGATGGAAAAAGGCATGGGGACAAGGCCTGTGCATAAGCCCAGCTCAGAAATACAGCCTCAGCTTCCTCTACTGTGCTCTGAAATGGTTCAGGGATGCATTCAGGTCTGTCACAGGCCCAGTGGAAACAACCATGTTGAAGACCAGAAAAGTCCAATTTTAGAGCTATGACAGGTTCTTCCCTTTCCTTCTGGGGCCTTGGAAGGAGGATTATGGAGGAACATGTGATTAATACCCTCTCTCTGGGAGGAAGAAAACATGATTGTGCATTCTTTCCTAGTCCCGTCCATCATCTTCAGTGATGCTCATGGGGAAGCTTATTCCTTCACATGCAACATTTGCAGAACTAATTTCCAAAAAATAGGAGTGGTTTTAAATAAAGCAAACATCATTTTGCAATTATCTGCAATGCTTTAACATGTATTGATTTTCTCACTCAGCCAGGGAAAAATTTTTCTCTCTCTGCAGAGCAGCTATTTAATACAACAGTTCTTTTTTTTTTCCTATGGGATTTTTTGCACTGAAAATGTTCAGTTGGCAAACTGTCACCATGTTGTCTAGGCAGGGGCTTGGAAGTGTAATTGGGAGATTTTAACGAACATATGAGCTTTGCTACCACTTCTTGTACTTTCTCAGTCAGGTCCCGCTCTCTGCTGTGTGCTGCAAATGTTAAATATTTCTTTTTTTGATTTCCTGATTTTCTAACTGAAACAAAAACCAGGCACAAATGAAGCTCAAAAACATTTCCAGTTTGGAAAGGAGACGTAAGTAAATGCAATATCCTGGGACAGGAGGCTTCTCGTGTTCAAGAGCACTAATAGTCCTGAGGACAGGCTTGCCAACTGGCTTTAGTGCCTTGGGTGTTAGGGCAGGCCTATGTACTTTCTCTCCAAATCAGTGGTTTTTAGGGGACTGTTAGAAAGCGCCACTATTGAGAAACAGTGCCAAACCCAAAGCTATCAAATTCAGCACTTGCCACTTCATCCCTTCCTCCAAATATTAAACTCCCATACTGTGCTACTCTCACTGTGCTAGGAGCCCTAACGTAAAAATGCTGTGAGCTTACACAGTGCTGACAGAGTGGTTAAAGTCGTAGAAAATGCAATAGCTTGGGAAAGGAACTTAAAATGAGCTGCCCGCCCCTTAGTTTATTCACAATGTAAGCACAAGCCAGCGGGAAGCAGATGGGGTCTTTGCATCAGGGTCTCTGCATCGGCTCACTGCAGTCTGAGTCAGGTTAATCATCACTTATAATGTTGTCAGTTGTTTTATTTTTCAGTAATTAAAATAAAGACCTGGTCAGCAAGTTCAACACTTGATGCTAGAAGACCCTGTAACTAGCAAAGTTGCTCTGTCTATCTGACATGGTGCCAGTGCCCTGAGCAGGACTGACAACTCCTCCCAGGCACCTCCAGTGATGCTGGGAAAGCTGCCAAAGTGGTATTAGGCCCAGAGGTTCAGAGGAGTCACGGCTCCTGAGGGATGGACTCCCACCTCCTTTTGCATGTGCAAGCATTGCCAGTCCCATTTGCCACACACCTATAGGGAGGTGGGGACCTTTGGGGCTGGACATGAGCCACCTCAGCAAGGGGAAGGCTCGGCTGCTCCTTTTGGCAGCAGCAGTTGGCTTAATCATTCACTGAGCAACACGTTTAATGTATATGTGATTAGATCTCCTCGACATCTAACAGCGGTGACACCCCAGCTTCACCTCACAGAAATGTGGTGGCCATGAGTATATCAAAACATGGGAAGTTCTCTGATGGTGCAGGAATAGGGGCACTGAGCTACTGAGAAATATGGGTTTTAAAAGCCAATACCTGCCTCTCAGGGTAAGTTAATAGGAAATCTCTCACCAGAAGGCTGCGTTCTTTGATAGATGAAGGACTATCCAGGGAGCAATCTGAGATATACATTAGGCTCTCACACAAATTGAGGGAGTCATTTCAGTTGGAGCAACAGTGAAGATTAAATATTATAGTTCACTAAAGGGGCTCTGAGTGGTAGTGAAAAAAGCCAGAATACAGTTACCTAAAATCTCACGGCGAAATATGGAGCACAGTGTTTAATTAACCTTTTTCTCTGTTGCCTCAGGAAAAGCCAAAATGGACGTGTTTGCTCTGCCAGCCTTTGGGGAACCTGTAGGACAGTCATTTCTTCCTTCAGCATGAAGTGCACTGAGACATTTGGGACATATCTTTTTACAGTAATTTGTAGGGATGGCTAAAAGGTATTCAAGGCAATGACAGTAAGTGACTGGGACTTCTGTGGTCTAAGCAAGGCTTTCACCTTTCTCACCTCCATGAGATGCATGTGCAGTGTGGGATCATTTATAACTGGGGCACTTGGTTCAGATTTTTTTTTTTTTTAATCTCTCGTTGCAGTGAGCTGTTTTGTTAGAAAGTGTTCATGGATTAAAATGTATGGATTTTTTCCCAAGGTAAAACTTCAGCATTTTTGACACAAAGCTGGGGTATCTGAAAACATCATTCAGGTGCCTCACAATTCTATTTTCCTGCAGAATGAGCTGTCTGCCCCAGGCTTACATACCTCTGTATGAGAGTCTGATGGCAGCAGGAGTTCCTCGGGTTGACACAGGCTCATTGAGTGGTTTGGCTGATAGAGAGCAGCAGTGTTGAGGAGTCATCTGAAGCTCTCATTTCTGAAATGAATATTTATAGCTATGACCTCTGGTTTTTTTGTCTGAAAAACCAGTAACTTCTCTGTCTTATTTTGGTGTCATTTTGATATATATTCTTTTTGGTTTTGTTTCCAAATCCATTTAAAAGTTATTTTGAAAAATACTAGTTCTTGACTAGAAAAAAAAAAAAGCTGGAAACTTTTGACCCATTCACCTGACAAACCTTTCCCATTGTATAAGAACCAACACTGTGGTGGGAAAGCTGCCCTAGCTCCAGGGTATAACTTTGAGTTTCATTTACAGCTGGAAACTTTTGACCTGTTCACCTGACAAACCTTTCCCATTGTAGAAGAACCAACACTGTGGTGGGAAATCTGCCCTTGCACAGCTCCAGGGTATAACTTTGAGTTTCATTTACATGAACCTTTAGAGCTGCAGCCAGAACTCTATATTTCTACTGAAGATCTGTCCCAAGAGGAGGTTTGTCAGTGTTAGAGCAATGGCCACCCAGCAGTGGTGCCAGGGGAGATCTTCAGTAGTATCAGGAAAGCCCTAAATGGGTGCTGTAGAATGCAGAGGTTAACTTGAAGGCAACATCACTACCCCACTGATAAGACTTAGTTTCTTTCATGCATTCAGTGCCACAAGAGAGTGTGTTGATGGATAGATTCAACTTTTTCCCTCTCTAAAGTAAAAGGCCACTTGCCAGGGTTGCTTACAGCTACTGCTGGCCTCAGCAGGCCCCAGCAAGGTGAAAGGTCCTTGTTCCCCCAGAGAACTGACACATTATGATGGCTTCATTTGATTAAAAGGGGATGTTGATCATTAGTTATGACCCAAATTTCTTTTTTTTGGCAATCATTCAAAGTGTTCCCAGATGCCCATAAGACTGTTGTTACCTGCAAATAAAACATATCTTTATAACAAGGACATTAATGTTAGTGAATAATATCAAAATGTGCCATGTGCCTTTCCCAGGCCTTTTTTGCATTTTGATGGATTGAATGATGGAAGGCAAACATATGCTTTCCAGATTGAACCCAAAGTGCTCACTAATTCAGAGTCCATGCTCCTTCAAGCTGCAGCCAAACAGAGAATAAATTGCATAGCATTTGTCATCCACTTGGGGTTAATTATTGAGTTTTAGAGGTAAGTAGCTGCACCAGTGAAGGTTACCAGTTTGTTCTTTAACATCTAGTTAGAACATTGAAGGAACTAGGAGGGGGGAACTGGCCAAATGCAAATGACTTGGATATTTCTGTCCAGAGTAAACCGATAACAATGAAAGAGGTCAAATGTTCAGCTCATGAAATAATATGCATGTATGCACTTTTGCTGGTTCAATTGTATAAGGAATGGGTACTCCCTTCAGGTTAACATTAAAGAGCATTGACAGAGCAACAGGAAAAGTCTTTGGGTTTTTTATAGTTAGTGCCATAGTTGACCCGGAGTTGGTACTAGCTTGGGAAAAAATGAGTATTGTTCCCTGAAGGACTCATGTCAACCTTGAGCTTTGGACTTGTAAGAAAGGAATCTTCCATCTGTCAGACAGGACAGGGTTAGGACACTGGTCCCCAGGGTCCCCTTTGATTATGTGATGATGTTTTAAGGAAATTAGCTGATGACTGCGATAGGG
>NW_010287924.1:40700-51523 GCF_000700745.2 Antrostomus carolinensis
GCAGTTTTTTGTTTCATTAAACACACATCTTAGCAGGAAGTTGAAAAGATAAGGTCAAGAGGGGAGGGTTGTGCCAAGGGTGACGGTGAAAAGGTGATGGATTAAAATATAGTCTGATTTAGCTATTTTTGACATGAAATGAAAAATGAGGACTTGAAAAATGAGTTAATAAATCATCATGTCTTAGCTATTCAAAGAGCATTTCCAGTGATCTGAAAGGTAGCTTTTCATATCTACTGTGGTCACAAGCTGCAGAACATTATAACCCTTTGCTTATTTTTGGTCCTTCAGCAATATTGCTATAGGAACAGGTGAGGTCAACAGAGACATTGTAAAGGGTAGTAAGTTTTCAATCTTTTTTGTAGTTGTATCAGCTTTAGCATTTTGACTTGAAGCAACACTGTGCCTTGGAAGTGACTCTCTGGACTTTGATGCATGCTATTTCCATCCACAGAGTAGGATTTGTGTGCAGGAAGTAGATCACTTTTGGGGTAGGCTCAACTGGAACCTCTGCCCCAACTTTGTACCAAGAGGTTCTCATAAGGGGAACATAGGGATTCAAACCAGCCACAGATCCTTCATACATCTTTAGACCACGTGTTCATTAAGGAAGTTTGGTCCATGGAGCCAGTCTCAACCTTAATCCCAAGGAACCCCCTGAACTCCACAAAATGCAGATGCAGAGGTCTCAGTTCCAACTGATTTATGCTTTTTGCCACAAATTTAACTCAGTATCCTCCCTTTCTCCCTCTTTCAGTCCCTGTGACTTGATGCTTTTGACAGTTACTTTGTGACTGTCCCTCCAAAGCCATCTCTGCTCTGCTAATGATATTGAAACCAGAAAGACCCACTTTTGCAGCCCAGGTATCAGCTTCTTGGTTTTGGTGGCAACTTGTGATAACATGAGTACTTGTGACTTGTGAAGGCTGAAGGGGAGCAAGGACTTTTGTTCTGCTCAATGAGTAGGCAATGGTGTGGTTTGATGCTTTGCATTGTGCCTTAGTGTACAGTTATAAAAGAAACCATTAAACACTGTCATTCCTTTAACCTTGCATTTTACCTTAGTCCTAACTGTCTTGTTTTGCCAGCTGGTACTGCAAATGTGCCACCACACCCCTGTCCACTTCCCTCTCTCAAGCTCCAAATCAACGCCCATAGACAAAATAGGGCATTGTGGTGGAGGAGAAAAAGGTTCCTGGGGCAGCACCTCTGCCTTGTGCAGCACCTCCTCTCCCAGTCTAGCATCCAGGCTGCCTGGCTACTCCCTCTCCTCTCTCCTTCCTCACCAGACCCAGTCTGGGGCACTAAGAAGAATGTCAGCCAAAGCAGTTTTCCTGCCCCCCCCCCAGATGTTAGATATGATCATTGCAGTTTCAGTCTTTTCTGTCTCATTTCAAGTTTAACATCTCAGCAACTTCAACTGAACTCCCTGAAGGCTCATTGTGAAAATGTAAATCCACAGCATTTGCTCTAGGGAGCATGCATCTTTGGGAAATGTAAAATAAGAACACAGTCATGCTGCCCTGCAAAGTATACTTCCCTGGCTGCAGTCAGAACTTTAATTTAAAGCATTACATTGTTTTGGTTTTTTTTTTTAATTTTGTCCAAATTGCAGGTGAACTGAGCCTGCCATCTCCACAAAAAAATGACTCGTACAGTAGATCTATTGAAGCCCGAAAGCTATTTATTTTCTACATATTTAAAGTTTTAAAAATATTCCCTAGTGGAAATTGCAGATGAAGTCAGCAGAAGAGTGACCATAATACTGAACCTGGTGAAGTTCTGTTGATGAAAAGGTCTGGCCCAACTGCACGTTTAATAGAAAGAATTCCTCATCCAACCCTACCCAGGACAAAAATAAGTACAACAAACTCCCCTTCTGTTTGACTCTTGCAATTCCGACTCCAGGTTTAATTCTCTATCCCTCACTAGCTGTGCTCTAGAAAGCATGAAGCTTGTAATCACATCTTTGTTAACAATTCAGTGAAAATAATCAAAACATCTATTTTATTTGGCACTTGCCTTCTCCTACTAGTATTTCCTTATAAATGAGATGAGGTGAATAAGACACTAAACAGTAAGCACTGGACACTCATGACAATTTGTCAGAAATGGTCTTATTTGTCTACCCTACTTCCTACACAATTCTTCACAGAAAGACAATGTGGTTGCTGCCCATGCAGATGTGTTCACAATCTGTAGGAGTCTGGCCAGATGCTCCAGCAGTCTTAGAGAGTTCCATCCAACAGATCATTGCCTGTGTTGAGGAGTGAAGAGCATAGTTTTAGATAGTGTTTGTTTTTCTCTCCTTCTACAGACCAAAATGGGTTTGTCAGCCATTACTTCTCCTTCTTCCCCCGGAGTTTTTATCATAAATTGCAAATAAATCTACCATAAGACAAATGATCTCTGTGAATTGCTTGATCTCCAAAGAGATCTGCAGTGTGGCTGCTGCAGAAGAGACATAAATACTTTCTCTGCTTGTTGCAATAACACAGTAGAGAGGAAAACTGTATACACTGATTCTTGATTTCCCAGAGTGTAACTTCAGTCTTTATTGGCACCATGATATGAAACTGAATAGGGCTGTCTGCAATATCAAGTATGGCAAGTCAGTTTTCCCTCTGAAAAGCAGATGAACTATGCAATATTTAGGCACCATTCCACAATTTTCCAGTGACTGACCCCAAACCTGGATGGTCAGTTCCTCAGTCACTTGCACAGATATCTATCTTAAATTTCTATTGCAAGAAATGGTTTTGTTTGTTACCAAGAGTCAAGATGCTACCGTTGTGTGACCAAATATCACTTTTTAGACAGCTTTTATGTGTTGTCAGCTGTTAATACTGAAATTAAGTTGAACTTCGTGGTTTATTATTTATCAGATGCATAAGCCAATTTCCATGGTTATGTTGACAGAGTTGATATCTTTAAGGGTATAATTAACTTCTATGTGTGACCAAGGGGTGCAATATCAGTAATGAGTTCTTCCAATAGACAGCATGCCAGAGGAATCTTGATAAGTTTCTGAGTTCCTAAGTACTGATTGTGAGCTCAGGGACCACCTTTTTTCTTATTATCATATCTCTACATTAGAAATATTTACTGAAGAAAAGTAAGTTGCTTCAAGTTTATATAAACAGAAATGAAATTGGAATATTGAGCATGATACTGAGTCTTTCTCATCACATTATGTGGGTACATGATGGATAGAATTTTTGAGTTAAAATATTTGCCAAACTGTGCTCTTGGTCCAGGGAGGCTCACCGTGGGGAAGAACGTGCTCACTTAAATGTCAACTACATCAACCAGTGCTGAGGTGATACCTATTGTCCCTGACAGAGCTGGGGTAGCAGTGCTCATGAAATATATTACCCTAGCTCAGGACAGGAGCTACATCTGTTAAGTTTCCAACACTTATCACTCAGTTTTGTTCCCACAAGAAAAAAATGGTACTGAAGCAAGAATCAGGAATTTGGTCTTGGCTTTGTTAGGTAGAAAAGATCATCTGATAATAATCTGTTTCTCGAGGAACATTTAGCAGAGAAACTACAGCAGGCACAAGTGAAAGGCTACAAGTTGGGAGATATATTACTGATTGTTAGAGAAGAAGTTTAAAGAGAGGAGGGAGAACCAAAATTGCTTCCAATAGCAAGTTTACAGGTAATTTAAAATATTTCGTAGCTATTTTGTGCCTCAACAACAAAGATAAATCTGGGGGTTTTTTTAGGAGTGAATTTAGGATATATTTGCAATAAAATTTGCTCTCTCAAAAGAGTTGTACCTCATGACTGGTAGCTTATATATCTGGAGGTTAGGGAGCTGACTGCCATTAGTCATCAGATGAAAGGTGTGGAAGCTGCTTATCCAAGGATGTAAAACTCTATTCCCTTACACCCAGATCAGAGGAAGATCTGGAAAACCATGACTATGTGTGACTATGAAGGAGTTCAAACCTGTTTCCATCTAGTTTAAAAATATTTCATCTCCTTATTTCTTTATAAATTATCATAGAATAGTAGAATGGTTTGGGTTGGAAGAGACATTAAAGATCATCTGGTTCCAAACCCCCCTGCCATGAGCAGGAACACCTTGCACTAGACCAGGTTGCTCAAAGCCTCATCCAGCCTGGCCTTAAACACTTCCAGGGAGGGGGCATGTCTGGGCAACCTGTTCCAGTGTCCAACCACCCTCACAGGAAAGAATTTCTTCCTAATATTTAATCTAAACCTCCCTTCTTACAGTTTAAAGCCATTATCCCTTGTTCTATCACTCCCTACCCTTGTAAAAAGTCCCTCCCCAGCTTTCTTGTAGCCCCTTCAGGTATTGGAAGGTCACTAGGAGGTCTCCCCAGAGCCTTCTCTTCTCCAGGCTGAACAGCCGCAACTCTTTCAGCCTGTCCTCGTAGCAGAGGTGCTCCAGCCCTCTGTTCATCTTCATGGCCCCCTCTCGACTTGCTCCAGCCGGTCCCGGTCCTTCTTGTGTTGGGGGCCCCAGAACTGGTTGCAGTACTCCAGGTGGGAGTCTCAGAAGAGTGGAGTAGAAGGGGAGAATCACCTCCCTTGACCTGCTGCAATGTATTAGCCATTTATCCAATTATACCAACACCGGATTTGGCTGGGCTTTTCATAACAAATTTCCTCTTGGACTCCTTATTTAAGTTTCCTTAGTTTAAGGCAACTACATTCATGGAGAATCTGTTTCCTAACAGACTATACTTTGACATTGTTTTCCTCTTGTTTGAGTGTTATCCAAACATGGAACGAAAAAATGTCAGCTACAGACTTGAGAAGGGTTCTTGTGATCCTGGGACAGCAGGCATCCCTTGCTGATACTGCAGATAGAGATTTCCATAGGAAGGAAAAAAGGGTGTCCATATACAGGTGTATGGACTTAGGTACCTTCCAAGGGCAGGGTCAGTCATCACATAGTGGGACCACAGGTAGTACAAAAAGGTTCAAAAGCTGAACCACAACATGAGTAAAATATATGATAAAAATATCACATTTTTTGTACAAAAGGAAGTATTTGTAAGACAGGCAGTTTTTCATGGTGCAATAGCCTCTGCTTCTGCATCCTCAGAGGTGTCAGCAGAGGTGCACGTCTGTGCCTGTGCAAGGAATTAGATATGTGGAAGCTCATGTCTCCAAATTGCTCATCCACAGTAAGCTTGTGTTCACCAGTGTGAACATGAACAGATGACTCCTGTGCTCAGTTTGCATTTGATTTGCGATGGGATTTCCTCCAGCTCTGGTTTATAAATGGGAACATAGTGCCTTTCTTGCTGGCTCAGACTCATAGTCTCTGCAGCTTACCACACTGAGTCTGATGAGCATCAGGTGCTTCAGAGGGAGATGCATAAAACTCCACAGTTAACAGAGGTAAGGTATTTATCACATGGGACAGTTTCTTAATCTCAAACAGCTGGAGATTAAACACTGACAGATAAGGTTGTACCACTTTAGCAATGTACTGCTTAGCTATAGCTGTCACAACTCTGGTTACTTTTGTTAACTTTCTGAGCATCCAAGCAATTTTTTCCCTTATATTAGATGACACCAGTAACATGTCCAGTAACACGCATTGCAATAAAACTCCTTCCTTTTTTCAGTGTTGAGATAGTTATTTTCCCTATTCCCCTTTTGCTGTGAGCACTGGGAAGCAAAAGCCTGCTCTTGCGGTCTGCCTACGCTGTGGTGGAAAATCTGAACTCTTCTCCCTTAATTCCAGGTAGGATAAACTTTCTCTGATGGGGCATTGTGGGTTTCCAACACTTATTCCACTGTCACTGGACAGATCAACAGACAGTGCTAGCACAGAACTCAACTCTGGAAAGATCTCTTTCCTTTCATGGGGAACAATTTTCTGCTCTATTACTTATTTTTATTTGCCACACTTTTAGCTGTTAAGTGACAATAATGTATTGATACAGTACTTTGGATTTTACAAGGAAAATGAATGTTGTTCATATTTTCTTCCTCAAGCATAAACAGTCTCAGGCACAAAGATGAAATGTGTTTGGTTTCAACTCACTACACAAGGCTACGAAGATGGCAAGGAACTTTTACCAATTTAGATCAGGGGGAGTGATTTAGTTTGTTTTTTTTTTTTTTTTTTACTATTTGCTGGATCATAGCTTGTCTTGGAAGACAAGCTTCCATTAAAATGGAATTAAGTGGCAAATGCTTTAATAAAATAAGATCATCACTCTACTTTTAGATAATAAAGAGCATGTATTTTGGGGCATTGATTTAATAAGTTCTATCTCTCATCTTTCCTTTGCAGTAGGAGCATGACATGTATTTTTGATGGAAATACAACTGTGACCACAGTCTGTATTTGTATCATGTCACCTAGGAGGTGTAATTGTGGATTGGCAGCCCAGTGTGCTGGATGCAGTAGAAACACGCAGCAGAAGAAATGCTCCGTCTCTCAGAGAGTTTACAGTCTAGGTGTTGCACAAGGGATGGTAGATAGATATAAACAGAAAGGTGGGAGGTTGTGGAAAACCAGGAAACTGTTGCCAAGCACAATGGGCAACCTGGCTCACTGCTCTCACCTACCAAGGTCAGCCAGGAATTTTGTTGGTACAGTAGTCACTAATAAAGATGTGGGATTGGAAGGTTTTGTGAATAAGGAGTCTTTGAAACTAGTCCTGGTGGGTAGTTAAAAAAGGTCCTATGGGGATGTTATTTGACCTTGCTGCAAGGTCTGTAGGTTAGAAAAATCTGTAGGTAGGACATTTTCTTTTTCCAAGTTCTTTCCCATTTCAAAAACTAAGGACTTTGCACTGGACAGTTGTTGCTTAAAACTGACTTATATGTCAGTTTCTGAAACTAGAGTTTATATGAGAAATGTATTTGTACTTTTAAACACAATTTTGAATTCTGATACTTGCATACCAAAAAGAACAGCACTGAAACTAGAAATGTAACAAAATATTTGGCAAAGTCTTGAAAAAAGCTTAGTTTATCCATTAAAATCTGAAACTGTAATAAAACTTAAAATTAAAATGATCATTTCTACATTTTTTTTTTATTGTTCTACTGCTGAAAATAGGCAGTAGTAATTAACTTCTGTCATTTCTGAGTTTTTAACCTCTTGGGTCTTGTTGATGGATTTTGTTTTAAGCAAAAGGACTCAAAGTAGTTGTACATTAAGTTGCAACAGGCATTTCAGCACAGTGATCCTTTCCTCTCTCTTTTGACCTTGGATACTCACTCTCTGAGTAGCTTGCATTTGTTCTCAGTGCTACTGTTTTGCACAGGATTGATGAATTTCACCTTGGACTTCTGGGTTAGACTGTCTCTCTGCCTGCTCTACTTATAGTCAATGTACAGGTAAAAAACACTGGTGAAGGGCCAGTGAGTAAAACTTTCAAGGGCACAGTAGTACTCCAAGTCTGTAAATCCTATTTTTGGAAACACCTTTAGCTCTTTATGTTTACTAACTGGTCTGTGATCACAGTGTAGGTACTCACTTCTGCTCCTGCCATATTTAAAGCCAGGCAGTGGCAGCAGGGGCACCAGCAGTGCATGCGGAATGAAGCCCTGGTAGTCACTATGGTGTATATTCAAATGAGAATAAAGTTGTGCTACAGTCGGCATCCTTGTCCCTCACGTGCAGACCACATCAGAGGTGTGCTGTGGTCTGCAGTCACTGCTCTGCAATGCATAAAGTCATACTTCTTTGGTGCCTGTGTCACTAGTGAGAACATTCTTTGAAGAGACATGCCATCTTATATTCAAGACTGCAATAGGAAATAAAATCATACAGATTCCTCTGTTTTAAATATATTCCACAGACTTGCTCTAATCCTTCCTCTTTGACCTTCCATGCTCAATTCACTTGAATGGTGCTCCTTTTTGATCCTATCATAATATTTGTATCATGGGTTTTTTTCTCCCCCCTCCCCCCTGCCATAGTTTTTGCTCAAAGGACTCACTATTTCACTGAGAAACCATTTTCTCTCAAAAATGTAAGTGAAATTTCTTTGCTTCTCATGAGCTGCCTATAGATTCCAGGTCCTGGGGTCAGTGCTGCACAGGTATAGACTAGTAGGATGGCCCCACGCTGTTTGCTGTGCAGTGGCCATACCTCCACCATAAAACCAACTCCAGGCTCAGAGGTGATTAAGAAATGAGAAGGCCTGTTTCTACATCAGAGCACCAAATGTTGCTAATGTAAAATGAAAGTAGAAGTGAAAAGAAACAAGCCATGTAAGTATGGGAATATAGTTAATTTATTATGGCAGGTCTATAGCTTGGCTCTAATCCCTTGTTTAGAAATCAAAACCAGACTGCTGGAACTCACCTGCCATACTCAATCTGTTTCTTAATTACCTGTGGGTTGCTATTTTTGTTTACCTTAATAGCACAGTAAATACTGCTTCTGCCTTTGTTTATGACCTATTTAAGTGATGCAAATATCTTGAAGAAATTCTGTTTTTAATAGTGCCCCAGTGACTACCTTCTTTTACTTCCCAAAATAGAAGCCAATGGATCAGGCCTCCTGCATGAGCTATATTAGAGGGAAAGGAGATTTTAGTATGCTGCCAAGCCTGATGTTTATAACGATCTTCAATTTTTAGTTGCTGCAAGTGATTAGAAAACATAGGGGATTTTCTTTTAAGTACCAAGCCCATTTCTGTAAAGAAAGATCCAGCAGTCAGATAAATTACTAATAAAAGCTTGAAGTCTGATTTTCATTGTCTATTTCTAGATAGCTGAGGTTGGGAGAAGGGACAAAAGGCTCTTCCCCTCCCTGGCAATCCTGCAAAAAGGAGGTGCATGAGGTAGAAGCAAACTCATTTATACACTGGTAGACGTGCCTGGGCTGAGCCCCCTGTATGTATGTACTTTGAAGTTAGAATTGGCTCCACCTTCTCCTTATACACTTTGAATTCCCGGCTGATTTTAGCACTTGTTGGAGGGAGAATTTTGTTCCTCTCCTGGGCTCAGAGCTGCGTCTCACAGTACTTCAGTGTGCAGGTAGTAACAAAGTAGAGAGAAGCACACTACCTTGTCCAGCATTTGGTTGCAGGTGACCACAGAATCATAAAAGAGTTTAGGTTGGAAGGTCATCTAGTCCAACCTCTCTGCAGTGAGCAGGGACATCTTCAACTAGATCAGGTTCCTCAGAGCCCTGTTCAACACGACCTTGAGTGTTTCCAGGAATGGGGACTCTACCACCTCTCTGGGCAGCCTGTTCCTGTGATGCTCATGTCTTCCTGCTCTCTTTTTTTACTTGAATACCTTTGAGAGACAACATGATCTGCATGTGTTAAAGAGGCTTCCTGTTGTGACCAAGGAGGTCTACAGGGTCACACAGTCATCCCAAACCAACCTTGATGCCCCATGGTGATATGGTGAAATTTACTCACCTACAAGAGAGGAAAGGGGATTTCTGAGAGGTTTGGGCTACAGATGACTTGAGAAAAATCCAAGTTATAGCAGCTAAAAAAAAAGGAGCATTTATGTGCAAGGAACATCGTGAAACTTCTCTTCATAGCTGCTTTTGTATCTGTATTGGATGAGGTAATTACGAGCCTAGCCCAAAACACTTTGCATGCTAAAATAGCTCTTTTCCCTTTGGAAAATCTTACTGAAATGCTACCATCTGTAAACAAAGTAAAATAACCCAAACTGCAGCTCTGAGAGCCTATTATCTTGGGATTTGGTCACTTCAGGTCACACAAAGATCTACATTACATCTTGGTTAAGGTGATGTAACCTTCACTATAGTATCTAAATGCTTTCCAAGTAAAGTAGTAATAATAAGCTAATAATAGGGTTTTATAGAGTTTTTACCACTCCTCTGTTTTGGGGGTTGGTAGTGACAAAACAGATACTCTTCTGAGAGAGTCGGAAAGCTGGAATTATTTCTTTTGTCCTATTTAACAGTTGTGTTTTCTGATGATGGGCTTTTCATGAGTTTTACTTTGCAAAAATCTTAGCAGTTACTGCTTATAAAAATAAGAGGGAGCTGAAGAGCCCTTAATGTTTTGTAATAGCAGAACACTCCTCTGAGTGGCCAAATTAAGGCTGGGTTTCAGAGCCTGATTTGGAAATCACTACCTTTACAGTTTTGTATACTTTCAAATGAGTCATGTTTGAAAAAAAAGTTAACATCCGATGGTAGTTTGATAAGGTACAAAAAAACCAGTTTCAGTTCAGTGCCTAACTGGTGTATTTTCCTCATAAAGGAAAAAAGTCATACTTGGAAACTGCAATGTCCATTTCTAGATGCAGACAGTAACAGGAATTTCCATCAGTTTTAACTAGAATGAAGGATTCTTTAAAGCCGAAGGGAAAACTTTATAGTCTAGCATTTTAATAAATTGTATCAATTTGTGTTTTATGAAATCTGACCATCTTGTTCTATTTTTTTTTTTACTTTATAACTGAACTAATTTAATTTGAACTTAGGATCAGTAAGGATATAATAAATTTTATTAGCTTCTCAATTTTAAAAATCTTGTAAAAATTATATTTGAACCTGCAATTGAAAATGATCATTGACTCTTTTCCTTCCATCTAGAACAAACTTAAGAATGCCATTATTTATATGCAAAATTTTACAGAGGAGGGATAGTTGAAAACATATGAAATGTAGCACTTGTAGAAAACTGGTATCCTTTCTTGAAGTCCTGTCTGGCAAGCTATCAGAACTGAATGTTATAAAATGCTATTTTATTTATGAATATGTTAGGGGATGTGACTCCTATAACTGATCTAGTAAGAAAAAACAACAATTAAAATAAAAGATTGTTATTTACTGCTGGTGGAAAGATTGTTGATAATAAAATAGGAAGAACTGTAGGG
>NW_010287924.1:51541-52314 GCF_000700745.2 Antrostomus carolinensis
CATTAAAAATAAAATAAATTTCCTTCAATCCTAATTATCTTCACTATATGTCTTTCCTCTGGCAGATATTTGTAGTGTTGGAAGCTGTAACGATAGAGTTTTCCACTTCTAAGAGGAGTGATAAATCTGAAATCAACAACTGTTAGTATGATGGGTAGGTTGCTGGAAGAAAATGCTTTTTGTGCAGCATCTTGTCCAAGATTCAATCAGGCTTCAAACCAAAGCATTCCAGTCAGACAGTTCTCATGGATTTTCAGTAATGAGCAAGATTGGGTGGGTGGGGAAATATTTACCCGTGTCTCTAAGGCTCTTGAACTTCGTGTTCCTTTGCATAGTTGATTTACTAATCTCAATTATTACAGCTGGGATGTTCAGTAGATGGCTTCATTGCCCATATATAGTCCATACAACGTGTGGCAGGGCACGACTTGAAGCAGTGAGCTCTGCTTTTCCTGCTTGATATTTGTGTCAAGTTATACAGATTGATGAAAGATGAACAAACTCTCCTTAAACTATTCATATTGAGGGGACAGGCTCTGAAAAGGTTCAACCATTCCAGCTCCAATGACTTCAGGCCTTAGAGAGTACGGATGTGCTTATAGGCACAAGTGCTGGTGGTCAAGGGCAAAGACGGATGCTTCAGGTCCCATGGTGTGAAAATTAACCTTGGATGCATTTGTGGAAGATATGGTTTGAGTTAACTATAATGAAGAATATAGTTAACTGGACTTGTGCAAGGCATTCAACAGCGTCCCACATGACATCCTTGTCTC
>NW_010287925.1:0-10645 GCF_000700745.2 Antrostomus carolinensis
CCTGAGAACCCTTTCAGCAAAGAAATTATTCTTCATAGCCAATCTAAACATCCCCTGGCACAACTTGAGGCCATTTCCTCTCGTTACTCACTTGTTACTTGGGAGAAGAGAGCAACATCCACCTCACTGCAACCTCCTTTCAGGTAGCTGTAGAGAGAAATAAGATCTTCCCTGAGCCTTTGTTTCTCCAGGCTAAACAAGCCCAGTTCCCCCAGCTGCTTCTCATCACACTTCTGCTCCATCCCCTTCCCCAGCTCTGTTGCCCTTCTCTGGCCATGCTCCAGCACCTCCATGTCTTGTAGTGAGGGACCCAAAACTGAACAGAGTACTCGAGGTGCGGCCTCACCAGTGCCAAGTTCAGGGCTAGATGTCCACAGCTTTTCCTTCATCCACTAAGCGGGTGACCATGTTGTAGAAGGAGATCAGGTTAGTCAAGCAGGACCTGCCTTTCATAAACCCATGCTTCCTAACATGAGCAGGAAGATTGGAGCGTGTTCCCACAACCACTCAAAGCAACTCCCATCTTTCCAGCCTCCTCCCATCTCAGATGCTGCTCCAGGTCAGCATTGCATCCTGGAGGTGCCATGTTCCCCCTTGCTTCCCATGGCCTCTCATGTGGACCTCAACACCCATGAACTGGAGGAGAGAAGGAACAGGAAAAAAAGTGGAGAGGGGTAGCACTGGCAGCAAGGTGGAGCTCTTGAGTAAGTCTTCTTCTATTATTATTTCCTTTAGCACCTAGCTGCAAATGAACCCATCTTCTGGATATGGGGCTGAAGGGGAGTCTCCAGAAGATGGGTTCATTTGCTTGTTTTGACATGGAGGAGTCAAGAAAAGTGTGTAGGTAGGTAGATTGCAAGTGAAAATTTGAGTGCTGCTAAGGGCTGAAAGATGAACCCATCTTCTGGAGACTCCCCTTCACCCCTATATCTATTTTTTCCCTGTGTTTGCCAGAGTGGAGATATCTCCAGAGTGACAGTAAAAGTCAGGGATGGGGAGGCAGGAATTCTCCTACTTCAGACCCATTTGTTAGCACGTGGTGTCTCATACCCTGAGATGGTCACCACGACCTTGGGATGCCAGTGAGAAACGTCTGCAGAGCCAACTGAAACAAAAACACTGGCAATTGTCCATGTTGTTTAGTTTCCAGAAATACTTTCAGGTATTTGGTATTACTACATCTCTTAATAAGGCTCAAATAGAAATATGGACATCAACAGGCTGAGAGAGTTGGGGCTGTTCAGGCTGGAAAAGAGAAGGCTCCGGGGAGATCTTATAGCGGCCTTCCAGTACCTGAAGGGGCTACAAGAAAGCTGGGGAAGGACTTTTCATAAGGGCAACTAATGACAAAACAAGGGGAAATGGGTTTAAGCTGAAAGAGGGGAGGTTTAGATGAGATATTAGGAAGAAGGTCTTCACTGTGAGGGTGGTCAGACACTGGAACAGGTTGCCCAAGGAAGTTGTGGATGATTCTCCCTAGAGGTGTTTAAGGCCATGCTGGATGAGGCTTTGAGCAACCTGGTCTAGTGGAAGGTGTCCCTGCTGATGGCAGGGGGGTTGGAACTGGATGATCTTTAAGGCCCCTTCCAACCCAAAGCATTCTATGAACAAAGGAAGCAGCTCTAATATCCCTGGATCAAAACATTACTGGTGTTCCCTCTTAGATGTAGAGAAATGACACCCTTACCCTGAACTTTCTGAACACCTGAGATGTGGGAGAGCCCATCCTGAGCCTGACTAGAGACAGACAGGTCCCCATGGAGCAGCAGGAGTGGGCATGTGGGAGGCAATGTGAACAGAAAGGACAGGAACACTGGGCAGGATGGAGGTTCAGTCTCTCAGGAGTAGAATTCTTCTGTACCCACCTGCTGCACAGTGCCCTCCTGTCCTGAAAATACTCCCTGTCAACACTAGTGCTCTCCTGTCCCAAAAACGCTTGTAGGCAAGGCTGCAAAATACAGATTGCAAGGAGGGAGAGCAGTGGAGAAGAGCCTTTCCCAGGAAGAAGATAGTTCCAGAGAAAAGGAAATATGTTTTCAAGTCTTTGTTTCAAAGAGCCTGTGGCAGTTCCTAAGAAATTTGTGAGAGCCCATCGCTGTTATTCTGCCCTTGTCTTCCATTCCCCAAGGAACAACATCTCCTTCTCCCACAGTACCCAGCTGGGCTCCCCAAAATAATAAAGCTTTCAGTAAAAATTAGAATGACACATCTTTGCAGAGCACTAGGAATGCTCCCTGGTTCAGAAGAGCAGGGGAGAGTCTCCAGAGCAACCAGCCCCCACATCCGTGTGTCCATGTGTGCATCTGTCCATGGGCAGGAGAGAGGCCAGAGCGGGGAGCTCAGGAAGAGGAGCAGCTGCCCACAGACACCCACACAAGGGCCATTATGTGCCCAAAATAGCCACCCTCTCCAACAAGAAAGAGCACAGGGTCAAAGGACAAATCCCATCTCCATTCCCAGTAGGGTCATGGGCAAGTCAACGATATTTATGAGCATGGCTATTGAAGGCAAAGACAATCCCTGTTCTTTATCCATCACCAGGAAGAGAATTCAATGATCTTGAGATGGCATATATAGATTTATCCCTCCCTATAGTCTATAGGCTCAGCCTCATGTCTGTCCTCCTTTTGACCAGCCTGCAACCCCCAGCTCTGGGCTTTGAATCTAACCCCAGCACTTTCTTTTCACACAAAGCAAGAGGTAATACCTGTAATACCTGCAGAACCATCCAAAAAATTTTGTTCCATGTATACCTTTTTTTTATTAATTCCATATATTTTTATTAGAGTATAAGAAACAATATATAACATACACGACACTTATGTTAATATAATTAAAGGAATCAATGTTTCCGTATTCTGCTTATTCAGTTACAATAAAGGTAACACACAATTACAAATCTCACAGATATGTATTAGTAAAATCAACATTTCAGTGTAACCCTCTCAGTGAAATGAGATCATCCAACAAAGCTGAAATAAAATGTGTCAATAGGTTTTTTTTTTCTGCAACCCTTTATTGCCTTATCATATTTTCATGAAGTGTTTCAGTTTGGATGAAAGGGTAGGGTTTGGGCTGGAAAAAAAAAGTGTTCCCTTGAAAAATATTGGACCTGGGCAGCCTGTTAAGCTTTTCATTTCTCAATTTATGTTATCAGAGCAAAGCTGGACAAATTAAAACACTCAATCCATCTCTGATGTTTCTGATTCTCTGCTTCGCATGCAATTATCTGGTTAAAGGCAGCTCAGCCCTTGGCTCCCTACTCCCTGTTTCATGTCTTAAGGTTCCTTCTTGATTTGTGAGATCTGGGCTTCAAAGCGTCTCTAACAAAGTCTGTCAAAAGCCAGTAGATGGCAGGACCGATCCAGGGCTTTGCTTCCCTTGGCACCATGGACACTCCCAAAATGCAAAAAGAGGTGTGTCTATTCCCATTCCAGCTTGATAGCCTCAGACAGCAGTTTTCCAGGGGGTCAAAGTAACTCCTCTAGGATCAAGGAAGGATTCAGAGCCATCTTCATTCCAAACAGCTGAGACCCGCAGCACCTCACCACTGAAGATGACAGTGAAAGCACAGCCCAGCATCATGGTGCAAAAGCATTAGGATCACAGGAGCAAGTGGCTTGTGATGGGACCCTAAACCTCCAGGTATGCAGATGTCCACCATATCTGGCTTTCCTGGACACAGGAGAGCATGGATGTCTATACCTCACTCCAGCTTGGAGGCACAGCCACCTGGACCAGAGCTACCAGGCTTCCCACAGGGGTGGTGGGACCATAACCTCCTTCATGGCAAATAGGAAAATACTTGTCCTGGGAGGCAATCAAGTAACCCATAACTTGAGTAAATTAACACCAAGCAAGGACATTCTTTGAGGAACAATGTGGATCCTTTGAGTAATGATTAAGCAACTGACCTTATTTGTTATGTCTGTTTGTGCAAGGAAGTCACATCAGGTTTGCGTTTTCCAAAAGAAGAAATTTTGCCCTTTGACAAAGAAAAATTCTCAAAAACAGTTGGAACTAAGAACTTTGTTCATTTTTCAGTCCTCCTTTTCCAGTGAACCTGGGTGGAAAGGGCTGGTGTTGCAGTAAGCTTGGAGCACGTACAGAAAAATGAGAGCCCTTGTGATGCTGGAATAGTGGTAGATGGCAGCAGCTGCCGTTGAAATACAGCCATTTCCAGGATGGAAGCACAGAAACCATCTTCTCATTAGCATGCTCCAAAATGGGACAGGTATTTGACTTAAGATCTTCTTATTTTTCCAGTGAAAACTGTTCCAGGATATTTTAAGCTTGTACAGAGCAAAGCTGCCTCCCCACATAACTTCTTGACTTGTCAGAAAAGGTGAAGATCATGAGTTTTCTGCTGAGATTTCAAGTTCTAATTCCGCAGTCCAAGGAAATATATTGAAAACACTTAAGGGTTGTCCCACCATGGCCCTCAAGTTCCAAACCAAGCATTTGATTTAACAAGCCACCAGTTTTAATGCTCTATAAATGCTGGGCTCTTGCTATTTATTTTCTCCCTATTATTAATGTTTTTAATTACTACAGCTGCACATTTTCATGTCTTTCACTCCTGGGCTTTACAACAGCTGAGGTTCTCACATGATTTCTTGTGCTGGGGATTTGGGGCAAATGGAAAAAAAAAAAAGTATAGTAGGACCAGAAATTGGGAGAGTTGACACAACTGATCATACAACGCTTGGGATTAAACTGGACCAGTTAGAACAAGTCCAGAGAAGGGCCACCAGGATGATCCAAGGGCTGGAGCACCTCTCCTATGAAGACAGGCTGAGAGAGTTGGGGCTGTTCAGCCTGGAGAAGAGAAGGCTCCAGGGAGATCTTGTAGCAGCCTTCCAATACCTGAAGGGGCTACAAGAAAGCTGGGGAGGGACTTTTCATAAGGACAGCTAATGACAAAACAAGGGGAAATGGGTTTAAACTGAAAGAGGGGAGGTTTAGATGAGATATTAGGAAGAAGTTCTTCACTGTGAGGGTAGTCAGACACTGGAACAGGTTGCCCAAGGAAGCTGTAGATGCCCCCTCCCTGGAAGTGTTGAAGGCCAGGCTGGATGAGGCTTTGAGCAACCTGGTCTAGTAGAAGGTGTCCCTGCTGATGGCAGGGGGGTTGGAACTAAATGATCTTTAAGGTCCCTTCCAATCCAAACCATTCTATGATTCAAGAACACGTGTGAACTGACTTTCTGACCTGTCCCCTGGAAATACCATTAATATAACTTATTTGTCCAGGGTACGTAGCCTGCTGAATGCTCTTCCCACCAGCCCTTGCTCCCTTGTATTACCAAGTCCTTGGCACAAGCAAACTCTGACAAGCAGAGATAGGAAGAAGATAGCCACTGGAAGAAGCAACCAGGTCTTAAAACCCTGCTCATAGCTTCAACCTATGGGATTATCCAATGTGGCATCCTCAAGAGCCTTGTGAAGGTGCAAACAGGCATCAGGACACAACTAGGCTGATGGCTTTTTTTAAGTTTAGCTTTTTGCTCATAGCAAAGGTGTTCTGAGGGTAATTTGAGTCCAAAACCAAGATACCAGGTGGCTAGAAAAAGAGTTACAGCCTGATTACTTGCAAGGCAGAGCACTCTGGGTGTTGCCTTGGTCTCATCCTAGAGCATCACCATCCCTTCCATCTGCAGGAATCCCACAGGGACTACAGCATCTACTCCCAGCAAGTGATGAGGCACAAATTAACCTTGCAAATGAGGTTGCTAACCCTCTTAGGAGGAAGGCACAGGGAAGCTAGAGAATATTTACCCCATTTCCAATAACCTTTTCCCCAGTCTTCCCTGTGCTCTATGTGCATAGTAGAGGTTCGTGGTACACCTCAAGCCTTGTGGTCCTAGCAGAGGTCCCATCAAGTGAGGGAGGATGCATTAACCAGAGGAAGGCACATCTCAGGCCCAACGAGACAATAGAGCAAGAAGGGTACATCCTTACCAAACTCATCATCTAATTGCAGGTCACATCACAATGACCAGTCCCTCCTGTTGTAAAATCTGTCATTAGCATCTGTGTCACTTTAATTAAAAGATGAGGAGAAGGTGGAGGGAAAAAAAACAGGTAACCACTTTTGTTGCAAATATTTCTAAACATCTGCACACCATCTTTCTAAAATAAGCTGTTTATCATTCACTTAAGTGGGGATAGTGGTATAATTGAGCCATGTGTGCAGCTTGAAGGCTTTTGTTTTTCACCCAAAATAGGACAACCACGTACAAGAAGGGCACAGCTAAAGACTGCCAATGCTACACCTGATTTTTGCTGCTAGAAGAGCAAAAAAGGCCCAGTGCAATCAGTGGAAGTGATAGCAAGCTTTCACCTGACAGTTTAAGGCTCAGTTGTGTCTTGTTTTGTGTCTAGCAGGTCCCCAGGTAGGCAAAGCAGGTAGGAAACCAGCACGATGCAGAGATGGCAGGAGGATACATCTCCCATGGGACGGCTGAGAACTTCCAGGAGCCATGGTGCTGAAAGACCTGGGATCTGAGAGACAGCAGGATGGGCAGGTTTGGTGGTGAAGTCATCTTCTGCAGCTCACGTGCATCATCAGCCAGGGACTGCAGGTTGAACTTGAAGATCTGAGTGTTGACATCTTTGCCTCTGACTTCACTTAATCTTGCAAATCAGACCTGTTGCTCTGGATCATTTAGGTATCGATGTTCTTGTCTATCACCATCACAAGTCCAAAGTGGGGAAATCGAGGCACCAAGTCCTTGTAATATGCAGACTAATTCTTAGAGGTCCTGTTCCCAGTGTGCTTCCTCAATTAGTCATAATGGGGTCAACTCAGACCCCAAGAACTGGCATTTTTCATTAAAATGCACCCAGATAATGCAATTCCCAAAAGAGGTTAAACAAGCTGGCCCAGGGCTCTTTATCAGAAAGGACAGGAACAGGGAGAAGATGGACTTGCTGCTCAGAGGTGAACTGGAAGGAATGCTGAGAGGAAGCACTCAAAAGCTGCTCAAGTGGGTAAGAAGCCCTCGTGCCGGGCATAATATTTGGGTTTCTTCTAAGAGCATTTCTAATCTCTCTGTCTGGAGCAAGGAAATACACACAGCACACGTCCCATCTCAGGTAAGAACAGGAGCATGTTTATTCAGGTCTGGCACTTACAGAGCTTGGAAGGACAAGGTACACGTCATTTGTTTTCCAGAAAAGTTAGCCCAGGATCAGAAGAAACGAAACAATTTTATAAAAAGAGACTGTAGCTGCAGGGGCTGGGAATGTGTCTCCCTTCGGGTCATGCATTCCCAGTGCTCGGACCACCCATGTGCTGGGGACATGCTGGTGCCAGGCACCTCCACGGAGGTGAGAGGCAGGAATGTCTGAACTCTTGACCAGGTGGTATCTGGGATTAATCAGTTCTCAGCAAATCCCAGCCTTGTTTTAATCAACCTTAGAAACGAGGAGGGAGGATTAGGTATAAAAGCAGAAACCCTTCCAAAACGATTCACCTTTGCCAAGGAGGTGTGAGAGTGCAGTGGGGTATGTCCACAGAAGGAGGAGAACAGCTTGGCCAAATCACCCAGGTCTCCGACGCTGGAAGAGCATAAAGTCTGGGAAATAACCACCTTGGAAGCCTGCTGAGAAGTAGAGGATCTCCTTGCAGACAGTGACAGAGAAGATATTGGTTAAAGAGACCTGTGACAGCCTCTGGAAGACGGCTCTTCCTCGGCCAGCCCCATCACTCGCGAGCCCTGAGGACGTAGATGAAGCTAACGAGGACCCCCAAGGCCAGGACCATGTAGCTGGCTTTCACACTGCTGGAACCACTGATGTTGCAGAGGAAGGAGTCACAGCAGTAAACAGAGGCAGCCGCTATGCCGAGGTTAATCCCAGCGCTGGGGCAAATGGGAGAGCATCCTTTGGAGATGGACTGGCCAGACTTGCCACCTGAATTTAGGTTGGGGCAGGAGGAAAGGAAGAAAAGCAAAAAGGAAATGGGTTTATGATCTTTCTCGGCTTTCTGATGACCCATTCTGCAAGGGAAATAACAGCACTGAAATAGCTGAAGCGTCACAGGTGGCACAGAGACAATGAAGTGCTTCTCGGCATCAGGCTACGACAGTAATTTCAGCCAGCCCACATATTTCAAGGAACACCCATGATAACCTCCCACACAAACTCTAGAGACCATGCAACACCCCAGGGACACCCTTTCCAGGCTGTCAGCCAAAGTTTGGCCGTTACGGCTCTGGTGAGGAATGTCAAAAATCCCCATCGAGCTTGACCTTGGGACTCCTCAAGCAAGACAAGGAGTAAGGGGCATATAGAGCACCAGGGAGGTACTTGTGAGGGAAGGCTACGTTTCAAACATCAGCTGTGAGAGACATACAGGACCCATTTAGCAGCAGGAAAGAGGAAACCATTAGCACTGTGCTAAGAGGACAGGTTTATAAAAGCTCCCAGCCTCCATTTCTGCATGCAAGACCTGCCCACGTTGTGGATCATGCAACTTGGGCATGCAACACTCCTCCCTCCTGCAAGGGAAAGCAAGGCAAGCCAGGTTGAGCTCTGGTTTCAGCAATGGTGCCAGGAGACCTGCCAGAGCAGCCTGCTTCCCTAGCAGCAGCAGCCACAAAGCACAGAACCCCCACTAGATCTTTCCTGGTGCTTATGGAGAAAACCTGCAAATCTCCCCTCCTGGCAATCCCACCTCAACCATGAAGAGTGAAGAAGCAAAGGTGGGACTCAGGGATAAATAACCCAAACACAAGGCAAAAGCAGGAAGGGCAACCCTGGAGCTTCCTACAAAGGAAGCCTGTAGCAGCCTCCACACTTTCACTTACTCATCAGCAACCTCCCCACCCCCACCTCAAAATTCCCCTCGGACTCTCAGCATCACTGCAGACACGTGGGCTTTAATATGACTCTGTCTGGCAGCAGATCCCTCGTAAAAATTCCCTCGGGATGCTCTGACACTGAGCTGGCTAAGCAGAACTTTCCCCTTTTTTCCAGCCAAAGGAAGGAAAGCTTTCCTGCAGCTTAGCAGGTGACCCAAGAGAACAGCCAAGAGGGGCAGGTCCTATCACCACTCACCGATTCCCATTCCAACGTACGTCGTCACACAGTGGTTTTCATTGTCCCCGCACTTGACAGGTTTCAGGCAGGCCCAGTTGGAGGATGCATCCGAGCATGAAAAGCAGATGAGTGTGTGGGCTGCAAGAGAAAGGAACACTTCAGTTAGGGGCTGGTGGAAAGACCTCCTCACTTGGTGGTCCCGACCTGTGACACATGGTGCACACACCGCATCTGGTCACAGCTGTATCAATCTGCAACAGTTTGTTTTGTTTTTTTTTTCCTGAAGAAAAATTGTCCAAGTGAAGGGTTCAAACATTTCAAGCTCTTGGTAGGATCAACAGTCAGATAAAGCCTCAATACAACCACAGGTCAGCCTGGTACTTTATGGCATGCTCCTGTTTGCACCAAGAAGTGAAGGGTTTAGAGGGGAAGCTGGATGAGGAGAGGCTGAAGGCACCTGGTTTGTTCAGCCTGGAGAAGAGGAAACTGGGAGGAGACCACACAAGGGGAAGAGGAGGGGCAGGTGCTGATCTCTTCTTTCTGGCCACCAACGAATGCCAGGAGCAGAGGAAATGGCAGGTAGATGTGGCAGGGGAGGGTGAGGTTGGCCATGAGGAAAAGGTTCTTGAGGCAGAGGGTGGTGGAGCACTGGAACAGGCTCCCCAGGGAGGTGCTCATGGCACCAAGCCTGACAAGATTCCACAAGCATTTGGCCAAAGCCCTCAGACACATGGTCTGAATGTTGGGATTGTTCTGTGCAGGGACAGGAGTTGGACTCCATGATCCTTGTGGGTCCCTTTCAACTCACAACAGTCTATGATTCTAAGAGCAGGTTCAAGCTACAGTTATCAACTTGAAACTAAACAGAGGCAAGTGCAGGCCTGCAACCTGGAGCCTGAGATTTGGGTTTATTCAGCTCAGCTACCGTGGACACTGATGGGAAATGGTCCAGGTGTGATCATGAGTTCAAGCTTCCTGTGACCTGCCTTTGGCAGCAGGGCACAAAGCTCAGGCTTCCACACGGTGGAAATGATTTCTCAGCTAGAGCAAGCCCAGCACTGCAGCAAGACCTGCAAGGACTTGCACTGTCCCACTAACCAGGGAGTTACAGCACTATGAAGGCAGCAGATTCAACCAACTTCTTTTTTAATTTGGAGCAAGGGGGATAGCAAAAAAAGCATGCCTTCCTCCACGGTAGGTCCCCTAAAATGGTTTATCCTACACCAGCAGGATGGATTGCACCAGTTGGTTCCCATCCCTCATCTTTCAGATCTGCCCAAGAAAGAAGAAAGATTGGAAAATAGCATTCAGTGGTGGGAAATGGCTGCAGAAACTGCCTGGACCAGTGAGTCAGCAGGGACATGTGCACTTTGCAGTGGATGGATGATCTTCTTGTATTTTACATACAAGAATATCACATCCACACTGCAACTGTTGACCTACATATGCAGACAGATCAGGTCTGTTCTCGATGTTTCACGGGCTCTGATTTTTGAGCACTCAGACAGCGAGCCCATCCAGGAGGCACTGCCTTTCTCTTCTGTATTTACATGATGTGAAATGAAGTGGGGGCTGATTCAGGATGGGAAGTGCAAAGCAG
>NW_010287926.1:0-19160 GCF_000700745.2 Antrostomus carolinensis
TGATGAAGATGTTAAACAAGACTCTATGTCACAAGAGAAATCAATTAAGAGATGTAATTAAATGAATTAGTGTACTGTTTCAGTCTCAGATGTTTCTCTGATGTAGCTGGGAATGGTGGAGATCAATTAAAAGCACAAGGGTAGGCTAACAATCACATTTCAAACTTAGGTATAGTCATTAATAACAATCCATATTAAAAAAATATGTATCTATATTTCTGCAAGTTTTTAGCTTGCTGCTTTTCACTGAGACTGTATGGGAAAAATGTTACCATTTTCACTAGCAGGCTAGCTCTCCTCTCTGATCTTCAGTTCTGCAGTTTGAGTTTATAGCTTTACAAGGGTGAGTTGCAGTGCAAAAAAAAAAACAAAAATCCACAGAGAAACAAGCAACAAAAAATGAACCAGCTCCATAAGCTCTTTTCACTCTTATACTGTTTGTGTTTTCTTTAAAAGTCATATAAAACATTTCTATACATGTTCTTTTAGCAACCTGTTGGGCTTTGTGGTACCCTATGCATCTGGAGCTGATGGATCCACACCCCCTTCTGTGTTGCTCACATTGATTATTATATCCATTAAGATAAAGTCTACTATTCCCTGAGCAAGTTTAAAACAGAGTCGCAGAAATTCCTATAAATACTTTGGCATCAAGGAGACCCTATTCAATGTTGGAATAAGAACACAGAAAATCCCAGTAGCAGTATGACCCTTAAGTGGTGGGATGTCAGCCCAGAAAGACCACAGCCCAGGAAGAATCCCTGCAGGAGCATGCTCCCAGACTGTGTGGGTACAGCAAAAGACCAATTCCAAGCAGAGTGCTGCCCCTCAGCTAAGGAAAAGGAATCTCACTGAGGAGAAGACAAGAGGGAAGAAAATCCTACAAGGACAACCTCCCAGGGTAAGGCCAGGGAGGTCTTATTCCCCAGGAAATGGACAGAGGAACCCAGAAGGATATTTGAGGGAGAGAAACATTTACAGTATAAATGTATTTTCATTATAATGTTTAGGTGTGTAAGAGGATTTCTGGGGGTAGTAACTCCCCACTTGCATACCTTAGTGGGGTCATAGTAGTGCAAAAAAGCAGGATCAGCTCTCAAAACAAATCTCCTCACCTTCCAGTTTTTCCTCTTGTGCCCCTGCAAAACAGAAGAATTAAAAGTTACCACCAGTAAATACCTTCTGCAATGGCCATTTTCCTGCAGGGTAGAGGGGGAACCTAAATAGGTACCAAAAAAAGAGGTGTTGGAGCCAATGGAAGTGGCTGTGTTGTGTTTTGAAACAGTGATTGAGTCTCATCTTGTTCGTAGCAAGGGTCAGAAATTAAACCTTGCAGACTAAAGGTGAGATCCTGTAAACAATTACTGCCAACACGTAGTTGTGCTCAAAGAAAACAGGTCTCACCACCGCCAGAGCATGCACGTGTACATGAGTGACTGCCCACAGGTAAACGCCCGCTTCATGCAGAAGTCAATCGACTCAGCTTTGGAATTAGTCTGTGGCCAGCAGAACGTCATAGCTGCTCACATGACCCGGATGGGAAAGGTTACGCCAGAAGAACAGTGGATCTGCTCGGAAGTGAATGTAACAGCTGTGGTGGTATTTGGAGTTTTGTGTGGGGCTTTTGCTTTTGATACTATTTTCTGTTTCAGTATACACTCAATATACACAAAATATCCAATTAATCCTGCCTAAGCTGCAAGTTCCATAGCTCACTTCTTTGTAACTAGATACTCTTCACCACATGATATCTGATAGTAGTACAGGTGGGCAAGTTAGGTCTGCTGGCCACAACACTCCACCCATGCGTGTATAAATCACATTTTTTCTCTAGGAAGCCCTAAGAGCTGCCATTTTTCTTGTTCCCCAGCGAAGGTTCAAAGGCTGTATTTACCTGTTTCACTAGGAATCCTTGCTTCACGATTGTGCCGCTTAATTCAGAGATGTTAAACTGTAGCTCTTCCTTGGAACTGGTATTTTTCTTACTGCTCTCAGCCTGCAAATAGGGAAAAGGGTTCCACTTCTTAATCTAAACACACTTTTAAGTACAAAGTTCTGCATTTTATTTTCCTTGAGCTGTTTTTAGCTATTATTTCCTGAGTAAATTCTACTCCATAGCCCTGCTGCTCAGCTTTGGAGGACCGAGACTTAAAAGCAACAAATTCCATCTGTAAAGCCTACACGTGTCCTGCGACCTTAACTATACAGCATAGCCTCCATGAAATGCAGACACAACACCTCACTTGAGGGACACACCCCTTTTAATGCCTAATTATGTAATTTGTAGATCCCTCCATATCCATGTAGTTATTTGTCTCCAGCAAAAGTGCAAGGGTTAGCACTTTTACAAGCCTAGTCTGTGTTTACTTTTGTAGCTTGCATTTTTTGTCTGGGGTTGCCTGCTGTGCATGTTCCCTTTACCGCTGCCCCAAATCAAGCGAGGGGCAGAGGAGGTGCCTCTGTTGGCAGCTGCATCACTTACAAACATGTACAATGCGGTGGAATCATCAAGGAACTGCTCGGAGAGGTCGCTGTAGCGCATGGCCTCGGTGCTGCGGGCTCCCACAGGCTTGATGAAGTTCTCCTCCATCAGCATGGATGCCAAGGTGACGGCCTCAAATCGTGACACAGCAAAGCTACTGGAGATGAGCCAGTCCACCAGGGCAGAACCTGCAGGGAGAAGGGTAGCTCTCATACTAAGACAACGTGCTATTCCAAGGCAAAACATGGTCTCCTGCCACACAGGTCTTCATTTGCTGAAGCATTTTGGCACCATCAGAAAGACTGTCAACAAAGTGCAAGATTGACAGAAAGCGTGAGGTCCTGTGTCTGCTTCCATATATCGAAAGAGCAGGAGAGAGAGGTGTCAGGGAGCTTGGCTGCACCACTACTTTCCACTAGGCCACAACTGATCCCACCATGAAGGCAGTACAGTAGCTCCCTCGTCCCTGCAACATGGCGTGTCAGATGTGAGGAAGCTCTTTGCCTGCAGCAGGTTTACCTGTGAAGGTCTCTTTGTATCTGTTGCCTTGCTCCAAATTGCGTGTCAACTTAATTCCAGTACTGCTGTCACACATTCTTGCCACTATGTGACTGTAAAAGAGAACACAGGACAACATCAGTGGAATAGAAAGACAGGCAGAAATTGCTACACACTTCTGTCAGTGCCTGGGATGTCCGAATGATTACCAACATAAAGGTGGGAAGCAGCCTCGATACTCCCTTAGCGGTTTTGTCGTTAAGTATGATACAGGAAAACGTCATTCTCCAAACAGCAGCACTAAACAAGTTGCCTCACATAGTACCTTTAGATTTAAAGCACTTCAAACTGAGCTGTAATCAGCCTCTATTTACCTTCTCAATGCAAATCAATTTAATGTCAATTTAATAGAAAAGATTTCTTAAGCAGTTCTCAGTTTCCTCTTGTTTAACATGATGCACCCTAAAAATCCTAGTCTGGATTCCAGTTATCAGCTATGAAAGCTCAGCAACATGGCATGAACAATGTCACTGCTCAGTCTTTCCCGACATTACAACTTCCAAGAGAATATATCTCTCCAATGAGAACTTTTGCAGTGGTTGAGGAAGGTCTTCAAGCCATCAGTGAGACGCCCATGCAGAACCCATATACTCCAAAAAATTATGGTTGCAGAAAAAGTGCATTCCCATGCCCTGGCCAAAGCGTGTGCAAACCTGGGGAATGGGAGTTGATCTGTGCAGAGAGGAGCTTCCCTTGACCCACCCCATCCATCAACTCAGGTGCTTTGCAAACTACAGCAATGGTAGAAGGAAAAACCATATACACTTACTGGAGGCTGATATTCTCTAGCAGTTTGAAAGAGTTCTTCTTTCTGTGAAGCTCTTGTACCTGTACTGGGTGACCAGCATGAATAGCTCCAGTGATGTCCAAAGCCCAAGAGTCTCGCTCCTCCCTGGAGCAACATTCAAGGAAATAATCTGTGTTGGTTTTTGTCTTTAGTTTGATGAGAAGCTGTAGAGAAAGAAGATCAAAACATCATTCAGCTATTGTCCTCTGCTTGCGTTTTGCTTCTTTTGGCGCTGGCCCAAGTGACACAAATAAGCCTGATATGGCATCCCACCTGAGCAGTACAGAGCAATTTTTGGCCAGAAGGATGGTGGGTACAACTCTGGGGTTTTTTTTGGCTTCCTCTCTGCCCCAGTCGCGGGATTTTCAGTTCAAAGCATGGTTTGCACGCATGGAACTTGAGGTACTCTAAAGAGAGCAGACCACCCAGACATTGGATTACATAGGAGTGTTCTGCTGACTAAGGAACTAGATCTCTAGTTCCTTAGCAACCACAAACTCTCACAAGGCTGTTTCTGCCCTGAGAAGTACCAAGATAGTCAGCAACTTCCAGAGTCATTTCCCTTCTGGCCCCACTCGGAGGAAGTCTGTATTGCCACTACCCATGGGTTAGCGGAGAAGCACAGGAGGCACTTTCCCTTCCAGAGCCCTCTTGCTGGAAACTTTCCACAGCAGTGAAGTCCCATTGGTGAAGGAAAAGAGAATCTGACCTGGCTGCCTGGGAGCACCCCATGGACACAGCCAGGGTTTAAGGCAACTACCAGAGTTGATAAGTTTCCTTTTTTTCCCCATCCTCAGATTTTATTGAGCTGTTTGTGTCCTCCCTCCACACACTCTTGGGCTGATGCATTTACACTTATTCTCCACTGTGTGCAGGGGGATAGAGGTTTTTTTGTTGTTGTTAATGGCTGTGACTCAGATTTGGGCACAGGGAAGAGCAAAGACACAGTGAGGGAGTTTATTGCTCACCCTGGTTACACACTAATGCCAGCTCGCTTTTGCCTGGGCCTGATTCTGGAAACACATGCCCCAGTGATATGGTTGCAATAATCAAAGTCAGGAGGAGAGCAATGGACCGGGGAGAAGTTAGAAAGTGAACATAATTGAGAAGGAATACATTTTTCCAGTCCTACCGGTCTGTTCTCATATTCCAGGCATGGACAAGTAATAGTGCAGCCATCCAAAAGGATCCTGCCCTTTGGAGAAGGCTCCTTCTTGCCTCCTTCAATTTTGTAATACAGCAGCTTATCCTGAAGTAGAACGAACCATCTCACTTTCCAGTTACGAACAATATGTCCCTAGAGGGGAAGAAGCCACATAGCTAACTTTAACACAAGCATTGAGAAATGACAGCATTTTGGTTTTCTTTTTCTTTTTTGGGGGGTGTAAAAATACCATACACTAATAGGAAACTGTATGAAAAGACACAAAGTCATAATAAATCCCGTGCTCCCTGAAATACACATTTTTAGTAAATGAAATAGTACAGTTCCATCAATATAAAGTCATGGAGCATAGAAAGGTGCTTTGCTCTTTCTCCAGCGAGGACATCTTTGCTGGCAAGTATTGTTTCTTGCAAAAGGTCCCATGAATTACCTCAAAGAGCTATCATATAGGTGCACACCTGCCTGCTGACAGCACCAGGCAGGAACAGGGCTAAAGCCAAAAATGCATGAGGGCTCTTGGAGACAAACTCCTCCTCTCTGGTGACCCTGGGTGGTGTCTGATGTGTTTTGTTCTTTCTCATTTTGATGTGGCTTTAGATGCCAAGTGGCTCTGAGAGCGCTTTGCTGGGTGAATTGGCTTTTCCTCCCATCCCCTCTTCCTGCTAATAAGTGGTTTATTTCTGTCCTACTTGCTTCCAACCTCCAGGGCTCCAACATTCCCTGTGCTACTGTTTCCTGTAAAGAAAATACACTTTTTAATGGCAAAAGATTGAATGAAGGCTGCTGTCAAACATCTCCTGGGCTATACCAGAATACAGGCAAAACCTCTTCTTCCCCTCTGTAGACAGCCCCCGGCTGTCTTTAGCCTGGCTGTATAGGAGAGCAAACTGAGGGAGGGCTGGCACGGACAGGCTCAGTCCTGTCTGACCATGTCAGGTCCAGCTCTGCAGTGCGAGGAGCTGACTTGCATTTCTCCAGGCGATGGAGCATTAGAGCCAGCAGGCGAAGAACTGGTGGAAGCTCTGACACCTGGGAGAGGGTGGGCATAGCTAGAAGAGAGGAACATGTAAGGTCCAGCTGTGGCAGGAATCAAAGTTCATTAATTTTCTATGACTAAAAGGGAAAACCAGCAATTTTCAGGAAAAGGTGGGGTAATGAGTCTCTAAAATCTAGGGCATTTTAGATCTAATGTCTTCTAGTCTATACTAAATACAATTTATCTAACTCAGGTTTGTTCTCTTCTTCCCTTTGCCTTCCTCAGTATTTTTTGCACTGGCCATTTTTCCTGAGATCATGTACTTTGCTGTGGCTCTTTTCTTTCCTTCTTGGAGATCACCTCTTTTTCAGGAGGTTGCCTTACCCTTTTTTCCTTTATCTTTACCCAATTTCCACACATGTACTTTATAATACATTCCAATACATAACTCAGTCAGTTATAATGCATTTAGGTCGCCTCCTTGCTTCTGCTCTCTTAAGAAAGCTCTGTGTTCTTTACCTGATCCCACCCCTTCCTCATTTTTTTCTCTGGATCTCTTGTTCCCTTCTCCCTCAGTTTCCTTTAGTCATCTTCTTTGTGGTCTCCTTCCTATCAAACTCTGCATCTCGGTGATGTAGTACAGACTGCTGGCAGTTACAGCTCAGTGTGCTGCCGATAACAACCTATTCCTCTCACCACTTGGTGCCTTGGCTTCCCACCTTGAATTCAGTAGTCACTTAAGAGCCATAAAATACAGCCATAGCCCAGATGGGAGAGCAGGATCTGGGACTGCAGAAGAGAGGATGAGGAACAGCTTGGGCCATGCAGCCCTTCTCTGCACAGAGCATGGTTTCCCATGGCCAGCAGCTGGCCAGGAGCCCTGCCCGGAGAGCTTCTGACCAGGATTACATTCATGTTAGCACCAGAAGCAGTGCCACGTACTCTAGAAAAGTATTTCCCAGGGCGTGGCCAAACTTTGCACAAATCTTTGAATCACATTTTTGTGTGCAATGAAGGACCATACCAGTCACTGAGACAGGGTCTTGGTCCTAAAAGCAGCTTGTGCCCCTTGCTAAGCTGCCATCTTGTGTCCCAGCTATGACTGACTTGGTCCTACAGGGAGAAGTTGGAAAGGCTGAAATCTGTGACACCATCTTTCAGCTCTTTTCTCCACATTTTGGCTAAAAATTTCTCACAATGCAGCTTAAGGGGCGTGGAATAAAGAAGTTATTTCAACCAGATTTCTACGTTTGTACTGCTCTGATTCCTTTCAAAAAAGACAGTCTGTTCCCCAGCCTCTCACATGAAGTGGGAAACCCTGCTCGGCTGGGTGGCTACAGAAGGCACAAACTACCTTAAGAGACTGTCAAAACATCTTCCCTCTCTCCATCCTCCCATGGCTGCTTCCAGTGCTGACGTGTAGCTGTTTGCCAGGTATTTTTTTATGCAGAGGTGTGCCCTAGGTGCAGACATACTGGCTTTCTGATACCTACCTGAGTAATCCTGATAGCTAATTCACTTTCCTCTGGGTAAATGCCAGTATGGGGATACTCAAGGGAGGGCAGTGAACACTTGCAGTTCATGCAGCTGCCCTGGCAGGCACCTGCCTAGACCTGGAGGAGCTCCTTTCCCAGGAGCAGGCAGGAGCCCCTCAAACCCAGCACCCAACAGGCTTCCTTGCTGCGAGCCCTGGTTCGATCCGGTACCTGCTCAGGGGCTGCTTCCACATTTGAACAGAACCGCGTGAAGGGGAACTGGAGCACTTACCCGTTTGACGAGGAAGCCCTCCTTCAGAACTCCAGCTGCTTCCTGCATCGTGGCCAGCAGGGAAGAGAGCCGAGCCCCGGACGAGAAGCACCCCAACCCTGGCAGCCTGTCCCTCTGCACGCGATTTGTTTAAGCTCATTTTTCTTTGTACCCTCCTCCTCCTCCAATGTGACACACCCTCCCTTCCCGGTTTTTTTCTCTCCCTCTCTTCCTACCTGTGAGACATTAATTAAACAGTGAGCTGGCTCTGATACATTACCTGCCCTCTGGGAAGGAAAAAAAAAAATAGTCTAAAAAGGATCTCAAAAGAATTTCACAGAATTTAGTATAGCAACAAAACCACCACTGAGCTGGTCAATATACACGGCCACATGATGACAAATCAGGTATTGCATGGGAGGGAGAAGCAGAATTATAAAACTGCATCCCTCGAAACTGAAGGCTAATCAACTCTAACACTTAAAAGTTCTCATCTGATAAACATATCTCATAGGAGTTCTACAGATCAGAACACCTTAGTTGTAACATATAGAATACTATGATTACAAGGAGACTTATATAAACTTCAAAATAATTTCTTTTGCTAGAAATTTATTTTACTGAAGAAGCCCCAAAGCACCTAAAAGCCCGCTCTACTTTCAGTGAACTCTGGGCATATAAACCAAGATTCTCTACTTAATATCCTAAATCCCTACGTAAACAACTGTTTGGGCTTTTAGTAAAGCAGTCTGATCAGCGAACACTGTGCAGTGACCTCTTGTAACTCCGAGCACCTCTGAAACAGAGCGCCTTCCTTGTGTCTGAACACAAGCTTAGATGTTTATTGCATTTCTGAAAACTTTGGCCATGATAAATCAGTTCGATAGATTTATCAGATCTTGTCCTGGTGAAATAAACTAGCATCAGTATTTCAGACAGCACTACTGTTCAGAAGTAATAGTCTTTGCTGTACTGTTAGCATTCCTCGACTTGTACCAAAATTGAGGTGATATGTGTGTGCAGAGCTAGGGGCTGTGATAAGAAACACCACTAACGGTATAACAAATAAACAAAAGCACTGGTTGCTATGTAAAAAGAGTCCAGAGTTCAGCGAGGCAAAGTGACTCAAGTATGTGTCAGGCTTCGCACACTGGATTAGATTACTGGTCACACTTTCATGTACCGAGGAAAGGAACAATCATTTTTTTATCTTTATACTATTTTTTTATAACTTTTAGCGAGGAAATGTAAGGCACCGAGTAAGGTATTCAAGCCTGACAATGTACTGGAGGTGACCCAGAGAACACTCCTGCAGACATCATGAGAAATGCAATGGGTGACTGAACGCTGCCTGAAGTTAGAGAAATCGGTTGTTGTACAAAGGGAAAGCAGGCTGGCTGAGATTTCAGAAGCAGCCAGCCCCTTGGGAAGTTACCTGCGCAGCGCCCACCGTACTCCCTTTGCCACTTTGGAAAAGGCAGGCGGCCACAGGCAACCGGCTGCGTAAGTCATATCCCAGTTCTGTTTGTTCTTCTGTCCACCTAAGTGAGTACAGTAAGTTTAACAGAAAATCAAGAAGAGTTTTTTGTTATAGGTATGCAATATTTTCAAAGATATCAGTGGAAATCTTTTTTTAATATTATTGTGGCCTCAAAGCAGAAATGAACTTAGTGTACTGCTTTTAATTTCAAATATAATCTCAGTCTCTGTGTATATACATAAATATATATAAATAAAAGTTGTACTCAGAAGCAGAATCTTGGGGAAAAAACCTGATGGAATCAGCAGAAAATAGAATAAATTTCAGCTCACAATGTTCTGCACATCAGAATTAAACTTGAGAAAAAAGAAGAAAGCTTGAGTTTAGGTACACAAGAGACATGATTACTGCACGTGTTTCCTGGACTTGTACTCTTTATATAACCAGCTCCAGGAATACAGTGTTCCACCGTTCAGTATTTGGGGTTTGACTTCACATTGTTCAGCTTGTTACTGCAGGCAATATATAACAAGGTGGGTGAGATAATTTCATGCTAGTGAGGGCAGGTAGAAGCTTGCAGGGGGCTCTCGTTTAGACAGTGATCTCAGAATTGCACCATAACCAGTCCTCACCGAAGATCTGAGTGAGCTCTTTTTCTCCAGCATGCAGACCACCCGCAACCCTGCAGACAGATCTTGGCAAAATTACCTTTAGCAACAAAGAATTTCATTGTCAGACTGTTGGTGAATGGTGAAGCAAACCTTGCCCTAGCTGGCCATTAAACTATGGGGTTTGTATCAACTACCTTTTATAATCTAGAACCTTCACTTTCTGCAATACTTTGGCTATTTATAACTGCCCTCCCCCCCCGACTCTCATTCTGTAGTTAATCAAGGCCAACAAACTGCCCCTATATTGCTCCCTGAGGCTGAGTAAATACAGATCTCTCAGACAGCTTTGTGGGAAAAGGCTCACGTAGTGTAAAATGAGTCAGTATTCACACACGGGCTGGGAAGGCAAGTGCTGGTGTTGAATGCTCCCAGCAGAAAAGGACATACTTTGAACCATATAAATCCAGGCAGCTCCAGAAGACTCCATCAAGTCTTCAAGTTTCAAGTCTTCTGTGGGACTTGAAACTCACCGAAATGAGGACTGTTTCCTCCGATTCATTTTAGAGTAGTGTTTTCTACATGTCAGCATAGCATCTTAAAAAAAAAAAGCTGTTAGGTGCTTGACATTTTTCCATCCAAAGTGACCCCAAACCACTTTATGTGCTATGGAATTTGCATTGGGAGGGTCAGGAAGAGCCAGCTGCAGGACCACAGGATGATACTCATGGTGAAAGGGAAGGAGCAGCTGTCTGAGTGCAGACTGCTATTTCAGCTGGCTGACCTGACAGACGTTGCTGGTACCTCCAGGTCAGGCCCTCGAGAAGCCACAAACAGCTGGTTAAGAGAACCTGCCCAAAGGACAACCCCCGTAATGTCACATGCTCTGCAATGCCCATCGGTAGCATCCTGTCACACCGGGGATTATATACACCCAGCTTTTCCAAAGCAGCTTCTTCAGATGCTACAACTCTGCCCTCCAGTGTAGGGCACCATTAAATACTTCGTTCCTTTAGTGGATTAGGGATGAAATAAGATGAAAACAAACCACATCAAAATAAAGAATGATGAAACGTTTCTAGATAAAAGTGAAAGATGACAAGTGTTCAAAAGTATTCTGGTGTAAGAGCATTTTTAAAATTAACTGTAGAAAGGCAGCAGTGTTTGAAAACAGTTGTTTAATTGTCTAGACTCTGGAACAAAAAACTACCAGAAATGAAACACCAAAGTGCAGATTCTGCTATGAAGAACACGCCAGCTCCACTGCATCTAAAAAAAGCCTGACGGACAGAACCAGAGAGAAAAAAGAAAGAAATTCTCACTGTATTAAAAACCAAACAAAGCACAACAACCCAAAGAAGGCAGAGCACCCCTTCCTTAGCAGCCACCATTCCCCCTCATCAGAAACACAATATTGGGCTGTGTGGTACTGGACTGAATACCCGACCTCAGCCAGTACCTCTGGTTTTGGTTGGGTTTTTTTTGAGGTGTTTTTTTTTTTTTGTATTAATGAGTCCTTATCAGATGTTGTAAGTAAAACTGTTTCCAAGCTGCCTGTCTTACAAAATTAATTTGGGATATGAAACTCAAGCTGAGATCCTCACAATTAACACATCAGGCCAAGCCCTGTCCACAGGTATACCCACACCTTTCCTTTCAGTTGACTACATGAGTGCAGTTGGAGGTTCTGACCTTGCAACTACAACTGAGTTCACAGGACAGTTGCTAATGAACTGCAGGAACACGCTGTCTCGCTTCAGCGACTCAACAGACATTCACACAAACCCCAAGACCCTTGCTTTAAGCACTTGGTAAGCAAATGCAGTTCCATGCCTACAAAATAGACTGGTTGAGATAGAACGTATCATCTCAACAACTTCTAAAGATCCCTAAGTCACAGCTACAACAACTGGTACAACACAGCCAAGGGCTTGGCAGGTTCAGCGCTCCCTTACACACACCTCGCTAACAGGCCTCAGAAGCTCCCATTTTAGACACCCTCCCAGCCACTGCAACACATGAGAAATATCCACTAAAGTTGTCTCGTATCTTTGATTTAAGCTTCTTGGTTAAAATTTGCTTGGGCAACAGGAGAGCCTGATTTTATCTGCCAAGGTAACAAGTAATTGAAATGCATTTATCTTAAGCTGCTTTGTTACCATGTTCAACTATCTCAGTCATTTTTTTCAGGCACTCAAAACTGAGAAAGAATCGCGTACACCAGCACGCTGAGGCTCTAATTAGAAAAGCTCCTCTGAACAACTTCAGCTACTGAACAACTTCAGCAAACTTTTTCCTAAGTTACTGACAGAAATGACACTCCCCTACTGGCACACCAAACCAGCCCTTAGAGATGATGCTAATGATAACCCCTTGATAGTGCTCCAAGGAAAGAGCCTGGCTCATTTTCCAGTGCTTTCCTCTCCAGCGTTACTTTGGCACACAAAGCACACGGTGACTAAGTTTTTAAATACTTTGTTCTTTGGGCCAAGTACCCACATATTGTATTTAATGGAAGTCAAATCACTGTTTTAGTGAAGGAGCAAAGTTGGAAGAGCTCTTCAAACAGGAAACTGACATCACAACTTCAAGCCATGACAAGGCTGTCATACGCAGCTTCTGAAAAGACAATTTGAGAAAATAACCATTAAAAAAAAAATGTTTCTTCATTTTGTGATTCAGGTATTTTCCAAAATCCTGCAAAGATTGGAAGTTACTTAACTTTTTTTGGCTTTGCATTACTATTAGAGTTGGGTACATGCGAACTTCTCTGATAATCAAGCATGGATTGCAATACATAACGCTCTTTGTGAATGCCTTTTGTGGCAACACCACATAGCAACGATACTGCTTGTACTGTGGCCTTACTAAAAATTCCTACCTAAGGCTCAAAGTCTCATTTTTCATGCATTTTTCTTCTAGTAGCACAAAATACTAAGAAAAAAGGAGATGGGCAATATGGGACATGGCAATAAAAAAAGGTATAAGTATGTTTAAAAAATTAGCAATTTGGAAAGGTTACTTAAACAAGAAAAACTCCTCCCCCAAATTCCCACAGAGAAGGAAAACAGGACTTTCTTTTTTTTATATATACTCCAACATGGAAAGCACATCTTATTTCTCTTCTTCAGAGAAGATAAACAGGTTGTTTCTAGAGTGAATAGCTCAGTCAGTGGAAACCAGATTCATGGTAGGCAGAATGAAAGGTCATGCAGCGGTGAGCTCACAAGACAGCACTGCCTATTTTGAAGTACGAGTTCATTAAAGCTCTGGCTATATTCACCTATAGGAGTAAAGTGCAACTATATGTGATTTTCCACTTATCAGCTATGTTTATTGGAATAGCAACAAGCTATTTTCAAAGTTTTCAAGTTCTCAGTCCCTAAACACAGATGATAAACAAAGGAAATGCTCTGTTAAACAAGTCTTCGTCAACAACCTTGCAAGAAAAACATTTTGTTCCATTCATTCTTGGCTTGATTTAAAGTAAACAAAGGAAAGCCCTTTCAATGTTAAAGGGGAGTCACCCACTGATCATACCCTTCCAGGTTTTATATTCACAGTGCTCTAGGCCATGTGACAAAAGAGGGGGGTTGAAAAAAAAAAATTTAAAAAAAACTTGGGAGTTACACAGCCCAGAAATTTATTGAATGTTTGCTCAAATACATTCTGTATAGAACTGTTCAGCTTGCTTGATTTTGGTGCTCCCAGGAAAGATCATTAACAGATGCACTGAGCTGTAATCACCAATTAGGAATTGTTATGTATGAAAATGTTAAGCATGGGGCTGCAACCTCCTTCTGGCCAGATCTGTGCCATGAATTTGACTAGGCACCTTCCTTTCTGAAGGATTCAATTTGTGCAAGCTGCTGCATCAAATGTTACTTAGAAGAGCCTTTTACATTTTGGTCTTTTTAAAACAGTAAAACACTTCAAGTATTTGCATTTGAAGTTTTCAATACTGGAAACATTTAGTCCAGAGTGTTTGCAATGGGTCTGTAACTTTTCATACGGTGTCTCTTCTAAATAGCCCAGAACATTTAGTCTTCAGTTTTGGCTTCCATTTCCTCAGCATCATCATCCCCGTCCACTTCAGCGTTTTCCCTCTCCAGTCTTTCCAACTGCCTTGCAAGCTCAGTCTCATCTGTGTCAGTAACCACCTTAGGCTGAAAAAAAGAACCGAACCAGAACACATGGTGAACTCCCATAAAGAAACACCATACGTATTTGTAGACTCTGACTCCACATAAAGAGCAAGAGAAAATACATCCTGAAGTCACACAACAAAAAACCAGGAAAATTAGAATTTTTGGCAATTTGTTTATTTAAGGAACACAGAAGTTCAGGGGTTTTTAATTTTTTTTTAACACCTTTTTGCTAAATTTTCACCTAACAGTACTAATCTTGTTCTACTTTAAAGTGTTGTGAGGAAAAAAAAATTAGAATGTAATGTGTTCTTACCTCCATTTGCACATTAAAGACTCCTCTCTTCTCCTCAATTTTTTCTTTAATGACAGCCATGGCTTGATTCAGAACAGACAGTCCTTCAGTTCTCTCCAGTGTTGTAGTAGTCATCACATAACGAGGAGGAGCTATCAGATTAATCTATCACATTGTAGGGATTGGGGGGGTGGGGAAAAAAAAGAAAAGCAAACTCAGTAACAAAACCAAAGAAAGAAAAATATCAAATGCAAAGTGAGCAGCACTGCTCTGAACATACAATTAACAGAAAAATAAACATTTTCCCATCTGAAAAACCCTTTTGAAAAGCATAAACAACTTGGACTGAAATATCAGACAAGAAAGTGCACAGCCTGATTTCCAGTATGAGCATCAGTTATTTCTATGTTTATTTAGACAAGTATTGTTAAGCAGAGAGAATATCCACTTTGCAGATCAGTAAAACAGCCTATCACATAATTTTTCAAATAATTAAAGAGTGTTACAGCCAGTATTTTTTTTTTTAAGATGACTGAATAAGTAAACTTTTCCTTTTGTTACAAAAAAACATTATAAGAAATAATTTTCAAAGAATGAAGTACTTTCAAGTTTTTTTTATTCAGTAATACACTCAATACCCTAAAATTATTGGGGAAGAAAAACTAGGCCTGGGTAACAGTAGCCTTTCTACCAACACTCAAACATATGTGGAGCAAACATTTCTTTTCTTACACAATCCTACACTTAAAAGTTAAATTTGTTGCTCCCTACCCAAGGCTGCTTAGGAACAGTAGGTGTGCAGTGTGCCAACACTAGACTAATAAATTGAACAGAATAAATACAGCTTCTTGAACTTGGGAAGCCACAGTACAGCCACAGGAACAACTGTCAGCACAGAGCTGAAAGGAATTGTGTTACAGACCTGCTAGAGAGGAATCACAAAGTAAGTGCACAGCTTCTCAGCCTCAGCTACGTGACTGTGACAACTGCAGTGGCACGCTACTGGTACCCGAGGACATTGGAAAATTCAGCTTTTGATTTCACTATTAAGATAGACACTTACTTTAATGGGCATGTTCTCCGTGGAACAGTTCAAGCCTGCTCTCAAAGCTTCTTTTACTGCATCTATGCCTTCATAACCATAACAGGCTACCTCAATATCTAGGACAGAAGAATACAAATAATAAAACTTTAAAGTTACCAAAAGCTGTAGAATCTTTAAAGCTTTTAAACGTAAGCTTTAATAAAGTTTTTTAGCATCTGATGTTTATCCACAATGAGAGCCTCACAAGCTCCCAAAGCTGAGGAAGGTATTTCACTTTCTTCGCTTGTAAGTTGAGGTAAAAGTCTTAATAAATTCTTTAGACATACAACATTTTACATTGTGCTTTGAAAAGCCAAGATATGAAATTATACACCCACATTCGCTCACCTCTCACCCAATATAAAGTCAGTGGGAGTAATTATGTATTTCATATGGAGAAACAAAGACATAAAAGCAATAAATACCAGAGAAAATGAAAGATCTATCAGGAAAAAAATTGAAAAAGAGCACATCCACAAATTCATGGAGTTCTATCAGCAATTACAGAGGCATCATTTGAGGAGCACTGGAATTTTTTATTTTTATTTTTTGTTTTTAAGGTAAGATATATTAACATATATTTAAAGCAATAGATAGCTGTAGCTTTCTGTAGATGTTTAGAAATTAAGGCTAGACTAGTGCTGGTCATATCTGTAATACTCTGATTAGTCTAAAGACAAAGATTTCTCTACCTATGTAGCAACAGTGCAAGATTAAGCTACACAGAGAGCTCAGTCTCACTTCCGGGTGACTAATGACCTGCTAATTCTCAGCTATCAGAAACAAATTGACAGAAGAGTGTCCCATTCAGCCTCAAGATGAGACTACAAGCCAACAGAAGACTTCTACGATTGCTTTGTAGACCAAATTAAATCAACTTATATCATCACAACAAAACAGGCAAGATGAAGGAAGCCAGAGAACACACTCATGAAGGAACTTAATTTTCAAAACTAAAGAAGTGCTATTTGTGTGAGCAATTTCATTCTTCATGGCAATCAAATCCCATTTTTGAAGAGTTAACCCATGTTAACTCATGGTGATCTAGAGTAACAGGTAAAGGAATTTTTCATTACCTTACTTTTTGCACTCTCTCGTTGACTTCACTGTCATGTGGATATGGCTTATCTTTTAATCTCTGCAGTAACCAACAAGTGCTAATGCTCTTCAATACACCCTTGCAGAGCAGAGGCAATTTCTCAACCTAGTTAAAAATGTGACTCTGCTACACTGACTATCTGTTTAACGGCAAGCATGCTTTTAGGCTGTTTCATTGGTGGTGCAACCAGATTTACAGTTTCAAAGCGTGCCTTCTTAAGTAGTGCAGTCACGTGCTTTTTCTGCCTACACTGAGCTAATAAGAGAAAAAACAGCTCATGCACTTTATTTTGAGCCTTCCAGCTGAGGGCTACAAAAGATGAGGCCTGAAGCACCTCCTGTGTAAGGAGAGGCTGAGAGAGCTGGGACTCTTCACCCTGGAAGAGAAGGCCAAGAGGGGACCTTATCAATGTCTATAAATACCTGAAGTTCAGGGGCCAAATGGATGGGGCTGGGTTTTTTTCAGTAGTACCCAGTGACAGGACAAGGGGCAATGGACAAAACCTGGAACACTGGAAGTTCCATACAAACTTAAGGAAAAGCTTCTTTACTGTGAGGGTGATGGAGCATTGGGACAGGCTGCCCAGGGGGGTTGTGGAGTCTCCATCTCTGGAGATGTTCAAACCCAGCTGGACACTTTCCTGTGGTAGGGAACCTGCTTTGGCAGGGGGGTTGGACTAGATGATCTGAGGTCCCTTCCAACCCCTACGATTCTGTGATACAGCCTGCTGAATGGTTTGTGACCAATCAGTTAGAAACACATGAAAGTCAGAACTATTTTCACATATTTATGGACAAGTGGCTGTGACACACGCGGTAGGTGTGCTGACAGAGATCAATCATCACGTTAAGGAATCAATGCATTTAACACTCTGAATAATGAAAGAGAATATTGTGGATGCAGTAATAACTACAAAATACGTAAATTATTTGTGTCCCAAGGAACCACAAAATACGTAAATTTTGTGTCCCAAGGAATCTGCAGTTTGGGGTAACTGTGTGCCAGTGCAATATGACAGACTCCATTATGTATCAGGACAACCAGTTTGTGTCCCAAGGAATCTGCAGTTTGGGGTAAAAAATAAAAGCCAAAGGTCCTTGCACATCAGGACAGAACCCACATAGGCATTTGCAAGCAATCCTTGATTAAGGTGTCTTAATTCCGAACAGCTCCACTCAAATATCAGCACTACAAACCCCCAGTTTTAACTGAGTTTATAGTTTGCACCAAGATACACTGACTTGAATTACGCGTCAACAGGTGTTCTGTGAACACCCGGAAAGAACTCACCAGCTCGGATTTTGACGGCCTGTGGTGTCAGACGTCTGTTAATGTTGTCAATCAACACTCGCCTCTCCTCCTCTGTCAGATCCAGGCTATCCAGGATCGCAGGGTCTCTGAACCAAGCAAAGGAACGTTACAGGAATTATACCACAGTGGAATACGACACATCGTTAACTTCTGGTACTATTTCAATGTTCTTATGCTTAATCTTACAGACCTACTAGGCAAAGAAAACAGGGAAATTTAAAGTCCATTGAAACACTGGAAAAAAATAAACACATCTATTTTAAAAATATTTTCTACTGGAAGCATTTAACAACAAAGCAGATCTTTACTCAGTCTGTTCCTGGAAGGAAAGATCTGAAATTTTTTTAATACCATACACAGAATGAGACAAATTGCTTGGTATTTATGTTCCCTCTAATGTGAAGATAAACTCATATCACATAAAAGAGAACCCATGATGAAGCTAAAGTTTTTGAATTATTTTAGCATTTCAGAAAAATGCAACATTTTTGTCACTCTACAAAGTAACCTATACTCATTCCATGTTATTCTGTACTCCTTTTTAACAGCAACTCAATCACAGACAGATACTTACCTGCTGGATAAATTCTTGGCTAGAAAAAGGGTAAATTTTTAAATCACAAGTGAATAGCTTAAAATCAAGAAATCACAGAGGCAAACTCCTCTGCTGTTTACCACTGTAAATTAGCAACTCTTGTTTGAGGGAGCAGTGTCAATTCTCTACTGCTGTATTAATTTCACACAAAATATAACTGAAACAGAGAACATAATCAAAAAGCTCCTCACAGAATCAGTTCCTGTTCTTCAGACAAGAGTTGCAGTTCTCTGAAAAACAATACCAGGTCACCTACAACACCACTAGCAGGAAAACATGAACTAAAATGCCCCCAAAACAGAGACAACACTGGAGACTGGTCTCTGCTGCTAATAAAACGTCATCTTTCATGATTTTATGTACTGAGTATAGATAGTAAAAGGGCCACACATAAGCAAACAAAACCCAGAACTGTGACACAGGTTTTACACATCAAAATGTGAACCTGTATGGCAAAAGTGATTTATTGGATATGCAAATTCTGCTTCTTCATTTACAGTCTAGCCTGTTAAATCTTCGAGTTACTTTCATTAGCATTTGGCAGGCATTCAACAAATAGGTCCTCAATGTTTAATTTTACCTGATCAGAGGGTAAATATACTTTAAAATTTTGCCACAGGTACCATGCTGTGTGAAACCCCAAACACTAACCCTCAGTACTGAGAAAGGCACAGCAAGTCAAATTCATAGATGGCACACTGAGCCTCCTGCAAACACTCCAGCAAGCACAGGAAGGCAGCAATATCCATGTTTTTCTGCTCCACCGCTACAGCTTTATGTAGGAGTGCAATGGGAACAGATAAAAGTTAGAGTCCGTTGTCAGAAACTT
>NW_010287926.1:19201-21231 GCF_000700745.2 Antrostomus carolinensis
GTGCTCCAACATGAAGAGCAGATGAGCAACAAATGGCATGCAGGTTCCAGAATTTTTCTGAGTTTAAGAAAAGCTTAAACAGCCAGTGTAACTACAGTTTTTCGTTCTATTATACAGGTGTTTAACTAAGTATTTATCAGTTACAGAATTACCTGGACTTCCTTCTGCAGCCATACACCCAGATTTGCCCTTTACCAGTATATCTGCTATCATTAGAAAATAAATATTATTCTATGAAACAGACCATGTTCAATCTAAATGAGGATACAAGTCGTCTCTTCCCCATAAACACAGAGATGGTTTTAAGCTAATCAAAATGCTACCAAGTGCCCGGCTTCTTGAAGTCAACCCAATTTCTAAAATTTGATGACTGCCATCTAGTGTTCAACTCAAGTTCATCACTCGTAGGTTTATTTGCTATAAAAGAGTAAAATTGGAAATGTTTATTGAGAAATTGGATTTTTGGATTGCCAATTTAACGATAGAATCTTTAGAGGGAAACCAAATAGGTTAATTCTGAAAGAAAATTAAAATATTAGACTCCATAAAAAATTAAGAGTAATCTATCTCAGTGCATATTCCTTTAGCATCACCATTTCCATCTCCTTCTGTTCATAATTCCATTTCTAAGTTCATGATCTCATTACCATTCCTTAAGTTTGGAAGTGTAGAGAAGTAACAAGCCAGCCTGTTGCACTTAACAAAGAAAAACCTCTGCCTGTGCAGTGGAAGAGTGACAGTCAGCTGAGAACAGAAATATCTTCAGATACAGAGCTAGATATTTTTGATAACATCTGATTGTGATTAGGAACAGGCAAATTCTGACAATCAAACCAAGATCAGTGCTGCTTCTTCTGTTAGAAATGTCACAGGCTCATTTGTAGCAATAGAAATCTCTCAAGGGGTTGTAATCACCTTTCTTTTATATTTAAAACATATCATTCACCAATGCCTCAGAATTTCTCCACATCAAATTCAATTATTGCTTTTAAAAACCTGACATAGAGTGGCAGACTCAAAGATGGATCAAAACCAGTCAACTCTGAGCCTGTTTTCTCAAGAGCACTGGGAAATTGAAAAAAACAGTTAAGACAGAGAAACCTACAATAAGCAACTAGAAGACTGCTGTTAAAATTTACTAGGTTAACTTAACCAGTACATTCTACATACTGACTGTGAAAAAAAAAACAAAGCAAACCACCAAACCCCAAAGAACATTATGATGGATCTGTTCCAGGAAATACTTCTCTACAACTTGAAATAAGCCCCTAGAAGTAAAGAAAATACGCCCTTACGAGACTGCATGCTTGAATGCATCATAAGCACCGTATCCCGGTCTTTTGTACTTGTCATCAAACACCCAGGCAGTTCTCTGGAACAGACTCTCGAGCTGCTCATCCTTAGTGTACTCCAAGACTTCTGCAACATGGCGAAGGATGCTGTAAACCTGGAACACAAAAGCAGTGTTAAAAAAACCCAAACCAAAAATTTAGAATGAATAGAAATGCCTTAAACTACCTGCATGCCTTTTCAACAGAAGTTGTCCGCAGTGTGCTAACCCAGTGTATGCTTTTGGATTTCTGATCATTTACTCCTTTACATCACACATTTTCAACTGACATCTTACTTGATCTATTCATTAATTAAGAAGCAGTTTACCAGAGCACCCATGGACAGATAAACTAGTTATATATATTTGCATGGGTAATTTGAGAATCAGAGTATGCCTAATAAATGAGATTATACTTTATTTTCATATTATCTTATGTTTGTGCATTTTGGTTGCTCAGGAAAGAAGCTGGAAATACAGTGTCTGAATATAGCAAAGCAACTTACAGTCTTCGATTTTGTGAATTTGTCTTCACATTTGATTGCCTCCTCTGGAGAAACTCTTCTTTTTGACAAGTCAATATAACCTATTGGGGAAAGTCATTTTGAAAGTGTCAGGCACTGTGCAAACTAAGTCTATCTTCCTAAAGAGAAATGCATAAGGAAGAAACACTCTGGCTCAGGATCTGCCCCTTGCCTAC
>NW_010287926.1:21253-24501 GCF_000700745.2 Antrostomus carolinensis
AAACCAAACCTAATGAATTTGATCAAATTATGATCCGAAAATTACAATATTAAATTATTCTTTCAACTGTATAGACTTACAATAGCAAATCTTTTGTACAACATTCTTTAAAATTACTGCTTGGATGTTTCTCTGCAAGCTCAGAAGAAATTTTAATAATATTTCAGCAAACAGTGATCCACGTTGCTGTTCAGTTCTGGCAAAAATCATACCAGCACACAAAGAAGCACGTTTTTGTAGTGCTTGACTCAATTTCATTCAAGGTTGGCACTCCATCAGTTTAGCTCTCAGTGGTTTCTTAACAAAGTAGGCCTGGCCTCAAATTCTGACTCGAACTCCTTGGACACCCTTTTGGGAGAACCATCTGTGAAAAAGTCTTTTGAACCATTTCTTAGTAAATCTGAAAAGGCCTCCACCAACTTCTCACAAACTAGAGGTTCCCCAAAAGACCATAAAGACCATATTGTGAATTCCAGGGATGTTTCTCTGTTAATATGAGAATGAAGTTAATTTGTAAGTGGAAGCTGGGAAACTTATTTCACTTCAGATCTATCTGAAATAAGTTTCTTCTCGGCTTTCTTTCCTCTCTGCTTTTTCTGATCCTGTCACTCATTACTTTGAGTCAACTGCAGTTTCAGAAGTATTCTCAAACGGCATATTACTTGAGAAACACCATACCAGCAGTCAGCTTTCTAGGAGATGTGCTCAGTGTTTATTTTTATTATTTCTTTATACCTGGATAGATTTTAAAGATTACATGGAACAGTATCATCAAAATCCAACACGTTCTAAATAGAAAATATTTAGAACAAACATTTAGAGCAAAAGATTCAAACGTTCAGAAGATGGGAAAAGACAAAGTTGCCTGTACAATCTCAATTTGTAACCTATGGAATTCATGAGGTACAGTAATTACATCCCATGTCATCTATTTTATAGCCAAAGTTCAAGACTTGTTAGTGAACAGGATGGACTGTGAGCATTAAATGCTCACCTCTTAGATTTTTGTACCTACATCAGATGATCCTTCTCTTCAGTTGAGACTCAGAAAATCTACACAGATATCAAAAGAAAATTCCACTTCACTATGGTCTGTTTACCAAACATCGAGCTGGTGAGGACCCACTTAGGAAAAATTTTCCTGATGTTACTGACCTTCATTAACCCAATTCCCAGAGGAATGGAAGAACGATTATAAATATCAGACGGCACAACGATGGTCTATTTCGCTTAAGTGCCTCAGAAAAGAACCCCTGGCAAAACCAATGCACACCTAGGCTGCCTAGTTTACCTGCACTGCTCTCTGTGAATTCAATCTTGATACAGCCCACAATATCCCCAGATACCTTTCTCTTTGTCAACTCTTATGACCACGACGCATTCATTCCTGCCGATGCGGATGAGCTTGTTTATGGAACGAATACGTCTTCTGGACAGCTCACTGAGAAGGATCATGCCTTCAATGTTGTTGTACTCCAGCAGGCTGACGTAGGCTCCCATTTCAGCGATGGACCGAACGTTGACCATCACTACATCTTCCACCTCTGGAAATTTATGCTGGTAGAATCTACAGCTTAGTCCTGGCATTCTGGAATTGGGGCAGAAAGACACAAAGGTTTTATTTCACAGTACATCATTGCCTTCTCCTACAAACATGGTAGAAAGTCAGCAAGGACTGGTGAGGATAGAGAGGAACATTGGCACAAAAACCTGCAAATTAGGATAAGGCTTGTGCAACTCATACTTAGGTTTTAATAGAAACCAAACAATAAATTAACTAGTATTTTACTATTACCACAACCATTTATCAAGATGCTATTTTTTTCCATTAAAGTAGAAAAAGTTTGCTACCCAGACTTTATTATCCACTTCAACTGTCATACTACCTAAACACAGCACACCGGAGCGAAGAGATTTCAAGTGGTGAAAAGGTGGCACTGCACACCTTGCATTCATCTAAATTTATGAGGCTGTGTAAAATTTTAAATCAGATTTTAACAGGAGGACATGGGAAAGAAGCAGTTTGCAGTGCTCACAAAGGTATTTGTATGCATATAATAAGACAGCACATAAGAGGTTGAGAAAATGAGAAGTAGAGTGAAGCTTCCGTAGGACTGAGAAGGAGCAGACTCTACACTCCAGAAGACGACTTTCTAAACTCAGCACAAGATGTTTGGAATAATCCTGTTAAGACCTGCTCAACGCCACCTCTCAGCAAAGACAGCAAAGGCAATAATCAGAACAGAAGATAGAACGAGCCTGACATGAAGCACTAAAAAAGAAAAGTGCCCCCAACATATTGCTAGTCAGGAGGGAAAAAAGCCTGAAAAACAAACCAGGATTTTTTCACTATACATGTGAAGAAAAGTACAACATCGATGCTTCACAATCATGCAGTGGTAAGAAGGAATGCTTAAACCGCTTCATTTTCCTCGTGATGAATCCATATACTCATCACTAACCTGGTAACCAGGTTAGTTCAATTCCTTTTGTCTGTGCCTAGAAGTTTCATACAGAAAGTTTCCTACAGAAATGGGAGCCTGAGATGCCAAGTCTCACACACACCACTCCTTCAGGTTTGCTGTATTCACCATTTTGAAGTGTTACTCTTGAGCTTTACAGCAGTGCTAAGGCTTTACAGCTACATGAGAACTTTAAAAGAGAGTGAGATGGCAATACCAAGCGCCAGGTACGCACGGCCACACACACAGTTCAGAAGACGGACCACTCTTATGGCCATCCTTAACTTCAGAAAGGTGAAAGGCAAACTAGTAAAGGATTATAAAAACACTCCTCTAAAGACTTCATATAACGCCATATAATTTGAAGCTGAACAAAGAATGCCAAGATTAAAAATACAGACTTTGCAGCTCGTTTTTCCAGTGTACTGAGTGCAGTGCAGCTCAATCCTACAGCCCTACTTGTGAGATACACAGCAGAGACACCTCGCAAAGCAACAAACCCCGACCACAGCAAGAACAAGCACCGCTCTGCACCCAGAGCGCTTCACTCCTCTCTCCGTGGCCGTAAGCCTTTATCTGGGCTTTGTGGGGAAGGCTCTCGGGAGCCACAGAGTGCCCACAGCGCCAGCCCTCCCGAGACGCCAGGAACGCCTCAGCACGGGTGTAACCCCCGAGCCCCCGCGGGAACTGCCCGAAGTGGAGTCACTGCTGACCAGCGAGGCCTCGGGCCGCCGGAGCGTCGCTGGCACGGGCAGCGCTCAACGCCAGCTACAGCACCCGAGAAGG
>NW_010287927.1:0-17286 GCF_000700745.2 Antrostomus carolinensis
CTTCCTCACGAAGGAATTACTCTTTTAACAGAACTTGCTGTTTTGGCTGCCCTGAAATGAGATCTCTAGCATTTTCATAAACAGATGGAAACAGGTTCAACCCTTCACAACCATCCCTCTCTTGCAGAAATGCTGTGCCAGACTCACTGAGGTGGTATCCATACAGCAGACAGGGTTGGTTTTCTTTTTGTTGTTTCAAATAGAATTGAATTTATGGCGAGGAGCATCCCCTCTGTTAACACTGGTGAGGACTAAAAGGACTGATGCTATTCAGTACCCGTTAAGGTGATGCTGTGTTCAGGCATCTCTGCATGAAAAGACATTTCTAGTTTGCCCAGAAGAAAGTTTGAACCATGACTATGTGATGGGTCTAGGTAGGAAGACAACACTAACTAGATACCAGGAGGGCAAGAGAAGGAGTAGGAAGGACAATTTTTTTCTCTCAAGTGAGTTTTGCAACAGTTTTTTTAATGTTTTTTAATAGCTCTGAGGTGGTTTTGGGGATGGATGGGAAGACCTTTATAGCCATGGTCTCACTCACTCTCTGTGCAAGATACACAAGAGAGAAACTGAGTCTGCACGACTGGAGCCTTGAGCACACACTGTATATATTTCTTATCCTTTGACCCAGCTCTTTCCATTATATAACCGAGCTGTTTCTTCGCCTCAGCCAAAGTAACCCTTGAGACCGTGATAAACATCCCCTCTGTTCCTAATAAGTGACATATTTCTAGTAGCAACTGAAAGCTGTCCAGCCAAGCTGGGCTGTCTCCTGAAAGGCAGACTTGGAGCATACCGTAAATAGCAACCCTTCCCTTACAGAGTGTGAGGAAAGAAATGTACTGCACAGAGCAGACTATGTAATTACTTCTATTATTGTTGCCATTATTAGTTATTATTTTTCTGTTTTCACTATTGTTATTTTAAAATTAAAATAAAAATAACATGTACAGCTTTGCGGGTCTTCTACCTTGATGATTACAAGCAGTAGGGGTTTTTTAATCAAATAAATTAAGTATTGTGATGCAACTTAACCTTTGTTGCCTGAGGATTTTGTGGGATTCTTGGTATTTTGGGGAACTGATGACAAGTTCCCTCTGAAAAACACAGACCTAATGTCTCACACTGTGTATATGAAAAGTAAAGCATCTGACATCTCCCATAACTTTGAAAATCAAGGCTGCATCAGACCTGTATCTGGCATCCTGGCTCTGACTTTTCAAAGGAAAATGCAAGAACCCGCATAGTGGATGAATATGGAATAACAGTGCCTGGGGAGGAAACTTCCATTCTAAACCTCTTGTAATTAAAGATCAGGATACATTTTTGATCATTAAGGCTCTGCTTCTTTTAAAAAATGCTTTTGTTGTTAATCCCATCCAAAATATTGTGTGTAGTAATCCCTATCTTTCTAAATGTCCAACCTTCTATTAAATTCATGCTGAGCATTTATCACCAGCCATATATGTTAATTTTAATGTTATTACTCTCCAGTTTCATCAGGTATATGTATGTGTTTGAATTATGAAAACAGGTAAATATAAAAGATTTAACTTCTCTACCCTGTTCATTTGCTATGTTATGGGGCTTACAACCCTATCATGTCCTTTCCCAGCTAGGCATTTTTACTACATTTTTCATCTGAATATTGTATCTACTCATGCAGTGATCCACAGAAGTATTGACATTAAAAAGATATTCCAAATGGTTAGATAATTATGATAAACTAATGTATGTGTAGTTCAGATCATTCCTGTCAGCGCACATCGCATTGCCAATACTGAATTTCACTTGAGACCAAAATGCTGATACAGCTGAGAGTTCTGTGACTCCAGTGCCCAGTACAGATTTCTCTGGATATCATTAAAACTCATTTGTATTTTGCTACCACAATGTTCACATTCTTTTCTACATCCATAATAAGTATTTTAAACTACACAAAGCTTTGTATTCCTAACTTTTCTTCACGCTGAGAACTGCACTTCAGTCTTTGTCTTTTGTACCAGTCACTGTGCCATACTGCATTTCACCACTACTTAGTTTACATTATGTAGTCTTTTTGATGGTGTATCAAAGAGGTTTTTTTCCCAAAGGTTCTGTAATATAGTCTATAAAATTGTGTAGCAAGTATTTTTTTTAGTATATCATCCACATTTAGAACTTCTTGAAACATTTTTTTCTTGTACTTGAATAAAATTTGAATTATGTGGATTATCCCACAGGAATTTATTTTGCACCAGCTCCAGAAATAATGTTATTGAGACCTGGGCACCAGAAAAGGCAATGGAAATTTGGCCTGTCAGGACTCCAGAGACTAGCCTTTGTACTCCTGAACTATAAATAACCTTGAAATGAAAAGGCTTTCTCTATGATTATTACTAACTTAAAGAGTTATCATTAAAATACACACTCATCACATAATCTTCACAAACTTTACTTACATCAACAAAAAGAATTCCCCACGCCAAAGTCAAATAACATCATCACAGCACTGACAGAGGTGGACAGTTTACACTCGCTCCACCCTTTGTCCCTTCACCACTTTACAACATTGATCCCCCACAGTTACTTGTGGAATTGGGCTGGAATTGGCAAGATGGTAGGTGTTCACAGACAGCACTTTAGGATTTGAACTGATACCAAGAGATCTTGACTGGCTTCAGGGGGCTCTAGCTATTCCAACCATACTATTTCCTTCACTTATATGCTGTCTTCAGAAAGACTTTTCCCTTTGCTCATCAGGTAAGCTATGAGATAAGCATTTCTCTCCTGAGGAGGAATGGGATGAGGAACACAATATTTTGAGGGAATATAGGAAAAGGCTGAGATATAAACCCATTTTTGGCACGATGTACCACGAAAGGGAAGTGCTTCTGGAAATGTGTAGCTCTACAAATGCAATTACTTCAATCAAATCCATGTCTGACAAGAGTCAGAGCTAGGCATTTACATAACTTGGCAAGATTAAGACCATTGATTGGGTCCCAGAAGACTGATTCCCTAGAAGATTGATTCCCTTGTTTCCCCATGGCTTGTTTCCTTCATTAATAACAGAAGTTATTAATGAAGGAAAAAAATGAATTAATACATATGTACTTGTATATTCCCATATACTCTGAATGTACCTGTATAATGCTTGTGAGATCATGCTAAAGTAACAAAAATATTTTGCAAATCTTAGCAAGTAATTTAAAACTAATAAATATCTGCTCATCCAAACACACAGGCAAATGTCTGCTTTTGTGCAACGTTCTCTTGATTTCAGTTGCTGGTATAACAGTATTGAGGTTTAAATGCTTACGTTCACATCGTGGAGTTATTTTTAATTGTGCAAAGAAATCTTAAACAGTTATTATCTATATTACCCACTCTTTTATGGATGAGTGATAGATATGAAAACAGAAATTGCAGTAGAAACACTAATTGTCTTTTAGAAAAGCAGCAATACAATTTCTGTTCTCATGATCACCAAACAATAGAAAAAGAGACATTTGTACAAATAATCGTGACTCTTGTAATCTTACTAATCTGTGAGGTGAAGAGGCTGCATATGGAATTGCACAGAAAATCATTTCTGCATTAGAAAGTACTCCTGTGAACAAGGTAGTGCTAAATTTTAGTATTTCAGCCTTACTGTCCATTCCTACTGAAACTGAAAGCAAGTTTAAGATATCTGGTCCCATTTCTCTGTTACATTCAAAAATATAATGAAGAAAAAGAATGAAGTCCAAAGACACTTCAATTATGTTGATGCTTATACAGTGTGGACTGCTCAGATACAACCAGACAAGGACCTCCGAACAGACTTTGGTCACTTGGATCACAACTCCAAATGAAGTGCCATTTCCATTTTGCAAATGCTAAAATGATACTTGAGACTTATTAATACACCTAAAGATAAGCATTTGAGCACAGACTTCTAAGGATATTTTTGTTGTTCTGCCCAACAGTGCATAGCTTAAAAAACAATTTTTCAAATTGACTCAAACATTTGAGAACTGAAGTCCTCATTGCACATTTGTGTTATATGCTTTGCTTTAGAGCAGTCACATTTAATAATTCCAGTTATTTTATCAGCTACATACACGTACATAGTCCAAGCTAAATGCAAATGCAACTTTTCCTTAGTTAGGCTGTGGGAGCTACAACAGGACACAAGGAAGGAGGCCCACTAGAGGTCTCCCAAACTATTTAAAAGAATGCTACTCACTTCTGGCACCTAGTAGTTCATTTGGGTCTTTGATGGGCTTCCAGAGTCAACACGTAAAAAGTAGCTAAGTCATTTAGGCCTTGTAACATGGATCAATGGGTTAAGGTCAATTATATGAAGTTCAACAAGGCTCAGTGCCGGGTCCTGCACTTGGGTCACAACACCATGCAACGTTACAGACTTGGTGAAGAGTGGCTGGAAAGCTGCCCAGTGGAAAAGGACCTGTGGATGTTGGTTGGTAGCTGGATGCATGTGACACAGCAGTGTGCCCAGGTGGCCAAGAAGGCCAATAGAATCCTGGCCTGTATCAGAAATAGTATGGCCAGCAGGACTAGGGAAGTGATCATTCCCCTGTACCTGGCACTGGTGAGGCCACACCTCAAGTACTGTGTTCAGTTTTGGGTCTCTCACTACAAGAAAGATATCGAGGTGCTGGAGGGTGTCCAAAGAAAGGCAACGAAGCTGGTGAAGCATCTCAAGCACAAGTCTTATGAAGAGTGTCTGAGAGAACTGGCATTGTTTAGTCCAGAGAAAAAGAAGCTGAGGGAAAACTTTATCGCTCTCTACAACTACCTAAAAGGAGGGTGTAGTGAGGTGGGTCTTAGTCTCTTCTCCCAAATGATAATCAATAGAACAAGAGGAAATGGCCTCAAGTTGCACCAGGCGAGGTTTAGATTGGATATTAGGAAAAATTTATTCACCAAAACAGTTGTCAAGCATTGGAACAGGCTGCCTAGGGAAGTGGTGGAGTCACCATCCCTGGAGGTATTTAAAAGATGTGTAGAAGTGGAGCTTAGGGACATGGATTAGTGGTGGACTTGGCAGTGTTAGGCTTACAGTTGAACTTTATCTTAAAGGTCTTTTCTAACCAAAACGATCCTATGATTCTATGGTTCCATGATTCTATGATTCTATGTTTGCTGAACTTAAGTGTGGACTACACTGAGGCCTGAAAGGGTGGCAGGAGCCAGTCTTGAAGTCGTCCTTTTCCCATGGGGTACATGCGTGCTTTCTGGGTACATGGGTACTCTCTCAAGGCATTCACTTTCTTCTCCTGTATGCTTTTAGAGTGAAATGCCTCTATGATCTCTAGGACTTGCACCCCAATTCAGAAGCCCTTCTGTATTCAAACGCTGTATGTTCTTGAGAACATACTTGAGTATGTGCATGAAGGTCTGTGCCAAGGTGACAGGTTTGCTCAGGCATGCATGAATGTTTGCTTATTTATGACTATATGTCCAATAACTTTGCTTATGTCAGAAGCCAGATAAGCTTTCTGGCTGCTTTTTAATCAGATGACAGCAATTATTGATCAAAAAAATTTTAGGTTCTACCAGCATGCATGAAATCCTGTCATGATCAAAACTGAAGATGGCATAAGATGTCTCCATGTTGGCTCTAAATAACTATAGAATTATGAATAACTATTGAATTTGGTTTTCCTGCCTATCTTGCTTTCACTGAGCAGTTGACAATACAGTTTTGCAATCAGAATACAAATTTTGTCTAGTATTTCCAAGCATTATTAACTACTGCTAATCCAAAAAACAGTATGTATCACATAGTTATGAAGTTGGATAGTTGTATCCAAATTCAATAAAATTAAGGGCAAACTGTATTATTCAAAACACCTAGATTAAAATATATATATATATATATTTCATACACTGGTAAAAACCATTTACAGCATTACAATTTTTTTTTTTTTCATTTTCCTACTGAAATTTTTCTAAGCTATTGGTATATGAATATTCTAATGGCTTTGAAACTGCTTTTCAGAGAAATGAAAGCTCAGCTGAAGGTATTTATGGGATGGCAACATAATTTATCTACCAATATTTGCAATGTACATAGGAGTTAACAGCCTGAATATAGACTGTGTATCGAATTTAGATACTAAGATCAGTCATTTCAGCTATTTGAGTGGAATATTTACTTTTATTGAGTTTGGAGTAGAAAAATAACATTTAATGATATTCTTTGATGTCATAGTTATACTACATTTCCAGAAGGATATTATTGGTACTAAGAACTTTGGCTCATGAGTAAGTTTAATGCATCTAGATTTCTTTGTATACCTGTGGCACTTCAGCTTTAGTCTTCTGGTACTCTAGTCCACACAGAGCAGGAGTAATGCTGAGACAATTACATAGCTATGAGCCTTTGTTTAAGTTCAAATTCAGCAAAAGAGAACAGGAATCATAATGACAGTGTCAGCCTCCAAAGAGCATTGTCTTCAGGCTAAACTGAGATTACAGTTTAATTGGTTAATTAAATACATCTAAGAAGATATTACAAACAAGTCTATAGGTTAGATGAACATGGGAAATCTAACAGGAGTAAAGGAACAATCCGGATTGCTGAAGAGCAGACACAACCACCCAGGAATGATGAGGCATTGGAGCAAATGTGCTTCTGCTACGTATGGAGTTATCTGTCCTCCCCAAACTTCACTCACCACATTACATTTCCTCTCGTTTGTTCTTGTCCTGTCTCTTCCCAAGTCTTCCTCTCTTTTATTTTTTCCCTTTCACTCTTCTCAATTAATTAGCTATTACTTTTACTGCACTAATTATTTAGTTAAAGTCTTTGGCTTCCTAATCTTATCTCTCCACGCTTGTTTTAAGTACTAGCTTTCCTAATCCGCCTCTTTGCCTTCATAACTAGTCCTCTGATACTCCCTAGCACTCAGATTTGTTTCCTCTTTGTACTTTGCCCTGTCTTATTTCCCACCAGTCTCCAGTCCGGATTTGTTTACCATAGCAAATCTTTTTTCCCATTAGCATCTCACAGACTGAAACACTCCCACAACTTTATTCAGGCTTTCATTGCATTGATTAGTTTGACATAGACTAGAGGAGTGAATCGGTGGAGTGAAAGTTGATGCTACAGACCAGCATCTACCCTGTGGATATGCTGTCCATGATCTTTCGGTGTACTTCCATAAAAAAGTTCATATTCTCTAAGGCTATAATGATGATAAGCAATGGTAACAGATGTGCTTCAAAAGTGTCTTTCTTCTCCAAACTAAAACCCTAATGTAAACATACCTACTTTCTTGCCTGCCCCATCAGTGATGACATTTTTCCAGATCTTTCTTATTTTAATCTACAGTATGTACATCTCCTTATTGACAAAATGTCTCTGAATGAGGCAGCTTCCCTGTTCCACACTGCATGGAGTCAACTGGAGAGAACGCATGCTAACAAGTCAGCCCACCCTAGGCTTGGCATCATCTACAGAAGCACACACAAGTTTTATTCAGGCCATCTGGAGCTTTCCTATAGAAGTAATGAAGAACATCCAAGAACTAATCTGTAAAATGCTAGACTTTACTGATCATGTGCAAACTGTAATTTTCCAAGTTTCTTAAATGTGAGTAATTTCTGTAAAAAAAAGCAGCAGCCACATGTCCGACAAAATAGTTAATATGACTTTCTAAAACCTGGACTCAATAGAAATTTGAAAAAAAGCTTTAACATGAGGGGCATAGAAAATCGTAAACACTGAGTTTCTCATCAGTTGCCTCATTCACAGAACTATCTGAATTATTTTGGCAGAAATAAAGTTCAAGATGGAACATGAAGGCTTTCATCCCATGCATTTTTCCAAACTCAGAAATAGGAAAATTCTTTTAAAATAACAAGTCAACTTAGTATATGGCAACAGTTCTAATATTTTTATAATTCTTAAACAGATTTCACCCCTTAATTCATTAATATGTTTCAAAAGCAGGTATAGATTCTACAGGGATTTTTTAATGACAAAAAATGCTATTGTTGAGGGCTTAGGAGCTCAATTCTAACAAACTCCTTCTACCCCTTCCTACATAAATACAGGTAGAATTTCTTCAGATTATAAATATGTTGGAATAATCTAAGATACTGAAGAACAGTTAAATTTTTACTTAGATATTCACTGGCTACACTGCATAAAAACATAGACAAAACCCTATTTTAGTATCAATATTTTAAATCATACAATAGTTCTTATATCTGGATATCCAGGTAACGCTGCATAAAACTTAAATCTTAAGGGAATCAAGGACTGCCAGTTGGACGAGTATAAAGAATGTACGAATGATACATTATTCATACCAGTAAATTCTCATTGTTATTTCCTTGCCAATCCACTGAATGGAAATATACTTCAAAGGAAAATAATTTTAAAGCTTTTTCCAGTAATTCTTCAAAGCTATCCCACTATTAATCACTGGAGTTCACGTCATCCAGTGAAGAATGCACAATATTCCAAAGTATTGCCAACATTTTTCTTTATTGATCAAACACTGGCATCGAATCACAGTATCTCATTCCCACAGCACCGTGAAAAAATAAGAACTTTAGCTTCACTAGCATCTGGATCACAGATCATCCCATAAAATGTGTTCAGGTTGACAGTAGGTTTTTGAAGTACTTATTTCATATTATGTTTCTGATACTGTTATATGTTGTGCCCTGTCACAATCCATTTTGAAAAGAATACCACTCCATTACAGTTCAAATTTATAAAAACTACTGTTTTCTCCTTAGAAAATACTCTATGCTTAGTGAGATATTTAGAGTGAATTTGTAGACATAAACAGTGGTATTGTCATTCCCTAGTGCTCCCTCGGGATGCTGGTTACTGTCAATACCCTGCAATCTAATCAGGAGCTGAAGGTGCTGTAGTTGTCAGCATCTCTTTGGGTGGAACTCAGTACCTCACAGGATTAAGCTCCCATTCAGAAAGCACATCAGCAATGCCCAGATTTAATTGTGTGAATAGGACTGGACCTGAAGAAGCCCTTAATCAATGCAAAATATTAATGTTATTACAAGGACATATTTCAAAAGTGTAAACCAGTTTTGAGATTATAGTTCTTAATCCACATAAAGGGTGCTAATCTAAATGGATTTGTAGGAACAGATTCCTAATCCTGCCCACTACTCTATTGGATGACAGCCTAAAACTCTTCTGCACGAGGAGCCCTATCACACACACAGAATGAGTAAGCTTGTTCATGCCTAAATAAAGCAAATACAACTTGAGCCTCTGTAGCTCAGCACATTTCTGCTCAGTCCAGTGAACCACTGAACTGAGTAATGTTAATTCCACTATATTCATTAAAAAATAAAAAACAAAGCTAAGAAAGAGTGCTCAGTCCTTCATGTAATTGGAAATTAATGAGAAAGACAGTTAAACAGTGGGTTCTCTGCATTCAATTCAACTGTCCTGTTTACAGCCCGATGAATGGATTTTGATCTTTTTTGATGAAGAACATAATGAAAGCTTTATTTTCAGTGCTGTACCTGGTCATGACCAACTAAGTCTTACTGAAGTGGAATGGTCATTCTGAGAGCTGGGTAAAGGTCTCAGTTGTTGCCTTTTTTGTTGTCCAGCTTGTATCTCACACTCAGGACTCACACATTTCTATTCTTTTTCATCTGTCTTATTAACTGCATGCTTGTGTATTTATTGCTACCTACAAAAAATATTTTGTTATATAGACTTACTTGTTATGTTTTGTGTATTTCAAGAAGAAAAGTTTTTTGTGTGGTGAATTTTAACAAATGATTTTGTTAAAATAGCTTTTCAATCAGTGTTTTGTATCTTATGAAAGCACTAGGAATTTTACTTGGTAAAGACAGCAGAGGACAGCCAGTAGACTGTCCATTTCATCCCAGTGTAAATGCAGTAGCACAGCAGGGTTCTACTGATGGAAAGAAAAATTAGTGCTGGTTTTACAGTAGAGACTAATTGTTATTTAAGCTCATTCTCAATCTCTTCTAACACTTTTATAGGCATGGACCGTATTTATTGTTCTAGTGCTATTAAATCCTCTTATTTATGGGAGAGCTGTTTGTGAGGGCAATTGAATCAAATTAGGACTATTCTAGCCACTGCAAGAAGATCATTCAGTCATCATGGTCTTTCTTCCTGCAAACCATTAGCAAACACCCTTGTACTACAGGTACCCAGTTACTGTAAACTTACTTCTAACATCTGCAATTTTAGTTGAGTTTAATACATGGCTTTAAGTGACTTAGAGAGATTAATGCTAATTGAATAGGTAAGAAAAATGTTATTCATTGCACAGACTAATTCAAAACTGCTAATGCAGTCATCAGACTGAATTCCGATTTGTGGTATCAGTTAATTCTTAGGTGAATATTATGGTATTAAGAATAACTGCTTCATGTTGAAACAATGGAAAATTCTAAATGTTTTTTGAAATCCTGTTCCATTTCTTTTTCCAGGGTTGTTAGCTTTGATTTGTCATTTTTTATCTGAGTGAATTTTTTTTGCAGGATAAAGTGCATTAATAGCTTAGGGCAGTATTATGAGTTATGGTAGGTAAATCTGCTCATAGATCAATGTTTACTGCTGCTAAATAATATTATTTTGGTTTTGAAGGTTTTTAAATCAGGTTCTAACTTGTAATGACACCATACAAAGAAAATAAGCAATATAATAAACTGTATAATATTTTGGATATTAATAAGCTTGAGAATCAGTGTATATAATAAACACTCATGCCTCACTTTGCAGATGTGAACTTGTTCATTTTAATGTATAGCAGGTTGCAACATCCAGGAGAAAATAAAATTTAAAAAAACCAACCTTCCAGCAACACATTCCCTTTTCTGTAGTCACTCATCACTCATCTCTGGTATATTAGGGACAGAAAGTGAAGTGAGTGAAGTGTAAGAACCACCAAGTGACATCTGACATATATTCACTAAGATGAAACAGTTGAAAAACTGCTGAAACAGCTGAAAAAAATGAAAGTAGAATGGAAAATTGTACTCCAGAGAAGTCAATATAGGGGTTAACCAAGGGCTAACCAATTTGCATGCAAAGTTGTGCTAGCATGGCCATGCTACTTTTAGGATGTTAGCTTGTACATTTTTGCAGTGCTGCATTTTGCCTTCAGGAGGTATCAGTCCTGTCAGATAGCTTGAGTTTTTTCATCTGATCCAGCTCAACTTAAATCCATCCTGATCACGTGCCTCCTCACAACAGGTTCCTCTGGATCCTCAGTTTAAAGATTAGAATGACAGCACCATTGTGAGCAGTCTGCAGTTCCACACAGTATATGGCAGCCTTGTGTGGGGAGGCAACAGCTTATTTGGAACAAATTTCATCAACATGGAGTTTTGAAGCATTATGTTAAGATAACTAAAATTCTGGGAACAATAGAATTGGGTCAACCCAGCACTTCGCTTGAGATGGAAATCATTCATCCACTGAGACAGTTCACCAGGGAAGAGTGTTGTACTCTTAGGGACAGCTTGTTAGTCTGTGTAGCTGACTTGTTTGGCTCTAGTTTAGGCTTTTCTACATGGTGCTCTGTTAGCAGGATTTTAGAATCATACATTTCATCCATTCAATGTAAGTTTAGTTTACCATCATTTGAATTATGCTGAAAAAAATGCTTATATTCCAGCCTATTAAATTATCCTAATAGTCACATCAGCTGAAAAATAAATGCTTCTGCAGTTATGGAAAAGTCTGTGTTAATACAGCATCTCCTATGAAGACATTTTTTACAATGAAGGTGGTGGAACACTGGAACAGGCTGCCTAGAGAGGTGATAGAAGCCCCACGCTTGGAAACATTCAAGGGCAGGTTGGATGGAGCTCTGAGCAACCTGATCTAGTTGAAGATGTCCCTGTTCATTGCAGTGGGTTTGGTCTATATGACCTTTAAAGATTCCTTCCAACCCAAACCATTCTATGATTCTATGATTCTATTATATACTTTCTATTCCAAAAGTAACCAAGGAAGCTGGTAAGCAGGAGCTACTGAAAATAATCATCTAAGGAAGCAGGTCTCACTGACTTGCACCCAAATCAAGAAACTTGTCTCAAGGGAATTTCAATATATTTGTTAATTTTTGGTAACGCTTGGACTAATACAGAAAGTTTGTAAAACTGGTAAAAGCAAGTGTCTATAGCTCCACCTTAATGGGAGTGGGATATAACATAGTCATTGCCACACCATGTCCTGTGGCAAATTAAATCTGAAGTTCTTATCAGTAAATGCCCAGTTACTTAAAAAGGGGAACTAGAACTACCCAAGTCAGAAAAGATATGTTAGCTTAACTTTGATAAATTAATAACAAACTAAAGGTGATTATATTGAGAATGTTTAATTAATTGAAATCATTCAGCATTGTTTATGGCAGACAGAATTTGAGAAGCTAATTGGACTTTTTTAAAATAAGATTACACACTTAGTTGCTAAAAGTAATAGTGTTGATGTAAAATGCCTCACAGAAATTTGAGTGTATGATGTGGTACAACATAGCATGTTGATTAAAAGACTGGAATGCAAAATCAACAAGGAACAGAAGGCAGAGCTATTTGGCACCCTAGGGTCTGAAGGCAAGAACAGTATCTTTAAGTGCTTGGCTTCATGACTCAGCATATGTGTACAGAATTCAGAGAAGCCAACTACGTGATGCCATTTAATATCTGACCCTTGAAAGAGTAAGTGAGGAACTTTGCTTTCATTGACACTACTAAAAAGCTAGAATTGATTTATTTACAGCTGTGAAATGAGGACAGGATTTGTCCCAGAGCACATTTACAAACAGAAGATAATATGAACGTTCAATGAGAAGGGCTCATATCCAACAAGCTGGCAAATTTTAATTAACTGGAATCACATTGGCCTTCCAAATTAGGATAATATTAAAATGCATTGTTTCTCTGCAAATCAGGAAAGCAAGGCTTCCTAATAAAGGTCTACTTATCAAAGAAGTGCCCAAAGGTACAATTGCCTCACCAGCAAATAGAAGGTTTATTATGATAAACCATTAGGGTTTATGTTACCCTATACAGTCAGTGAGATCCTTCAGACCTGACTTCGGCTGTATGACTGACTGGTGCTGTGAATCTTGCAGGTTTGGACACAAAGAGTCAGTGGAAAATTTTAAAAATTGGTGTCCTGGTGCCCCCTTTCTCACAATACCTCGAAAGCCGTTTAGTCCAGTATATGGATTTGAACCTGCCTCTCAAGAGCACCTTAATGAGGAAAACCACTCCTTTGCCAAAAAAGCCTTACCTATTATTTAAAGCTCTGTAGTAGGAGATAGAGGTGAAAACTCAGTAAGGCTGAGAAACATGATGCACCTGGGTCTCTCTGCCATGTATGGCAGCAGTAACCACCAAGTTACTGAGCAGAAAGTAGAAGCAACTGCTCTTCCATCTATCATTTAAATGTATGTGCAGTTAAATAAAGAGATTCTAGGCCCTAAAAAGACTTTATTTTTACAGGTGAAAATATGAAAATAGTTTCAGCTGTAAACACACCTATCTGACATGCTGTATACAGGCAGAAAGGAAATCTTACGTCACTGTGGATTGACCTCCTAGTTATCTATGGCAATTTATTTTTCAGAACATGCACTGTTGAGAATCCAAATTTTATGTAGCAGTTTTTCTTATGTATCATGCTGGGGTTCCTTTGTGCTTAACTCAGGGCTGCAAAGACCACGAGTTGACAGAACATTTAAATAAGGTGCTGCAATACTCAATTCTGTTATGAATCTTCTCCTTGAAATAATACTTTGTCTGATTAGCAGGTCTTTCTAAGTTACATCACAAGGTGACTATGGAGATCAGGCATCATGTACTTATTAAAGCTGACATTGTAAGGTTTTTCTAAAAATAAGCTCCCACTTTGCAGAGAGGATTTCTCAATCACCTTAATCTTTTGTGGTGTTTAGGGATAAAAAGACACTCCAATGACTGGAACATTTCCAAAAGGATGTCTGGAAAATTGCAAAAAAAGTCATATGATTCATGAATTGGCCATTCATTCAAGAGATTATCCTATCATACTTTCCAGCTGAGAGCTGAAGGAAACAGGCACTGTATCATTCAACTTTCAGGCTCTTTGTCTCCATATATCAGATCCCTCCCTGGTACATCAGGAGGTGTCCTTCTGCCATGTGAATCGCCCACAGGACAAGCATAAAGGATGTGCCTGCCCTGCCTGTCCCATAGGGAGCCCCCACCACTGCCGGCTTAGTGGTTTGAGCACTTAGTAAACAGAAAATCTAGGTTTAATTATCTCCTCAAGCTGATGGTGGCCTAATCACATCTCCTCCTCTGAGAGGCTATGAAGATGAGATGTTCTCTATACAACCTATTAAAGTGATATTAGTGTTCAGTAGCAAACCCCAGTTTTACTGAATGAGAGGAAGGAAGCTTTGGCTCCCTCAGTTTAGTTGACATTGCTTACTGTGGACAAGGGAACGCTAAACTCCTACCTGTGTATTTCTTGCTAGAGTTCCTGTTTTTTTCTCTCATGTAATCTTGCATCTGTTGCACAGTGACACATATTCAACAGGCTGTGGATATTTCTTTTCAAAAATCCCAAACTAACAGGTTACCAAATACTCCTTTGTAAAATGTGCTTTACAGCTTCTGAAGATGTGGAAAGGATTGAGTACAGGACTTCGATTGCAAGGTGTCCTGATTCTCCCAGATGAGAGGCACTGCCATATCATTGAAAAGACAGTTTCTGTAGTTTTGTATTGGAAAGGACTCATATTGTAAGCGCAGACTGGGAATTCCCTGAAACCATCCTATGTACTGGGCCCTTTCCAGTTTTGCTGGAGAAATACTTAAGCCTCCTGACTGCTCCCCTGGGAGCCCAGCAATCTGCCCAGTCCAGAGTGGTCCTGGACAGAAGCAGTGCCCTGGGCATCTGAAGCACTTCAAGGGCTCATAAAAGGAGACAATAGTAAGTTTAGGTGATTCCAGTGCCTAGATTAAAGCTAGATGTTTTTATTTTCTTCAGTTGTAATGTCAGACAGAGTCATGAGTCATAATATTGGACAGAGGCAGAGCAAAGTGTGCTTAATTCATCATTCAGACTGATGAGTATTTAATTAGCTTAATTATGTTTACAGTACTGGGAAAATAACTTTGTTGTTTCTCAAATGGGGAAACTGATACATAAGGAAAATAAGGAGTTATTTTAATACCAGTGTTCCCTGCTCCCTAGCTCAAGTCAGAAGGTCTAATTCATTTTTCACTCCTTTTCTGGACAGGCTTTTAGTGAAGATTAAATAATGAAATTATACAGTAAAGTTTGCCAAAAGGCACAGAAATGCGTACCTAGAAGAGACTTCTTGCATCATGGAGACCTCCCTTACCTGAAGGCTGTATTTTAGAACTATTTTTCTGGAATATTGCCCAGAGTATTCCAGACAAGGTTTTCATTTGCATTAATAATTCTCCATCACTACTTGAAATACTAAATCTACTTGGAAACCTTATAAACTGCTAGTCCTCAATGCCACTAATGTATTCAGATCTTTTATGTGTTGCAAATCCTAATAGGCCTAATCCTAATAGGCTCATAGCAGAAACTATTATTAATATCTTTTTCTCTGAGTTTAAGTTTCACACCATTTTTCATTTCACTATTATTTTTCTAAGCCTTATGATCATTCTTCATGTATAATAAGCTATTCTTTCCTTTCTTCATAATTCCCCTAGCTCCACCATCAGAAAATGTTGATACCACATAGCCAAAGTCATTAAGGAAATAGAGATCACTTAAGGGAAATATTAATTAAAAACCTGACTGAAGTGCATCTCCAAAGTTAGTTAGGATAAATAATTATCTCTCTAACCTCTTGCCACTCACCAGATTATGTTCGACTTGTGGGATGGATTTATTCAGGATGATTACAACTGTATCTTGGAATCTTGAAATGAGCAATGCATAATTAATATTCCAGGAGCTCCATAATGCTATTCAGGAGGCTATATTTGGATGATGTTCCTCATGTGGGAAAAAAACAAAAAAAAAACCCCAAAACCCCAACAAAACAAACCACAACAGTGTATACAGACTATTATTATGTTAAAAACCAAAAATAACTACAAATACAGAAGAAGAAAAAATTGTTGGTTCTAAAGTGCTCACCATTTAATAAGCAAAACTGGGTTAGGCGAAAGTCTGGAAAAGTAGTGTCGTAACTACCACATGATACAGTCATTCTTAAAAAACCAAGCCAATAATGAACTCATCTGCCTAAATATCAACTTGCTGCTTATGCTACTGAAAAGGTGTTTCAGGGAGAACTGAAAGAAGCTGAGGGAATGCTTCCAAGAGACCAAATTTTCTTTTATCCATTGTTTTGAAGAGAGGTGCAAACTTTATTTAGGTACTTAACTTTAATTTAGGATGTATTGATATTTTATCAACAAAGCTAAGCAATTTTCCTAACAACTTCTTGATGAAACCATATACACTTTACTGAAATTCAATCAAGTACATAGAGTTCATTGAGTTCCTGCAGCGTCTGCCAGGCAGGCAGATTGGCAATAGCAATACATGTCCCTGATGTGTTCACGGGGGTGGTTGGGTTGCCGTGGCCCAGAGGTCTGAAGCTGAGATCTGTCCAGGATGTGTTCAAATGCTGGAGAGCCATAAAACCTGACCACAGATGTTAATATCGTAGCTTCAAAGAGGGAATTGGAAAGCTCTGTCTCATCAGTGTAGGGAGGTTACAGTGCAAACTGGTGCAGCTTGGGTTTATCTTCAGCTGTCATCTGCAGCAGTTCACCAGTAGCTCTGCATTAAGGTTCAACCTGTCTGCTTGTTGTGGAAATGATGAGTAGGTGGACACATGAGGAGAAAGAGACTCTGTCCTCTCTGTAAGCAACCATTCTGAAAGCCCAAACCCACATGCAGACTCAGTTAGGGAACAAATAATTGAAGGAGTCCAGCTGGCTCACCATGCATGGTGTTCTTAAACACCACAAACACAGTTTCCAGTAGGGAACTTTCCTGGAATTTCTAGTTGCAGGTCACTGGAATGACATTAAAGTTACAAAATATTGGAATTTCCCAGTTTTACTCACAGTATGAGTCAAAAGCAATCTGCAGTTAGAAAGAAACCTCTTTTGCCCTATTTGTTAGTAAAAGATGTCTTTTTTTTTTTTTTCCCTCCTCCCAGAATGCCAATAAGTAAAATTGCTACACAGAGACCTGGAGCGGAAAGATTAATGAGAGTTAGGACCTCACATCTACATGGTTGCAAGGCGTTTGACACTGTCCCACATGAC
>NW_010287928.1:0-3132 GCF_000700745.2 Antrostomus carolinensis
GCAGAGCTAAGCTGGAAACAGCAAACCCAGAGAGCTCTGGATTAGGAAAAGGGCCTAAAAAACCCCGCCTGGAGTCAGGATTTATTCCGATTAACGCGTGTATCGTGTTTGCCTTCGGTTCCCGAGCTGCCATGTATTATTTTCTGGTTATTCCCTGTAACACTGAAGGGAAGAAACACACTTGTGTGGTGGTTCCTCGAGAACGGCGGCTCAGATCGGAGTGCTCTTCTAACTTGAGGCTTTCTAGAAAAAATAAAAAATAATAATAATAAAAAAGATTGTAAAGGCTTCAAGAGCATTGTTATCTCAGTGTGGGGCTTCGGGCTGGTCGGTTCTAATTAAACACCAGCCCTGCTTCCCCTGGCACCACAGCGTGAGCCATCGAGGTGAAACCTCCTGCTAATAGTTCCCCTGCCCTTCTCTGCCCTTACCCGCCAGCTCTCCCTCAGTAAAATAAAGATCAGCATCCCGAGTCTCCCTGAAGCGTTGCTGGCTCTCCTAAAAGCTGCTTATTTGAGTAAATGTTAATAATTTGCTTTAGAAGTGGAGGAGGTTGAACATTTCTCGGAGCACAAGCCCGTATCCCGCACACCCTCGGGTTTCTCGGTGACTTCAGTAAGAAATTTAAGGAAGCGCAAGGCAAAGAGAACTGATTCCTTGACAGATTCAGGGACACTTGTCATGCGTGAAAGCGTATTTTGCTCCGGACGTGGAGGTTTGTGAGGTCGGTCTGTCAGAGAAGGAGATTTAAATAACCCAGGGAAGCTTTCTGCTGCTTTGCGATGTCTCGTCGTCACCGTTCCAGCCTGGAGCAGAACCGCAGCCGTGTCGGGCTGGCAGTCCCCGTTTCCAGCACTGGCAGAGCGAGACGTGAGAGTCACAGTGAGAATCTGATGTTTAATGTCATCTCAGCCACGTAAATTAGAAATGCAACGTAGAAAAATAAATACAGAGGTGGTTTTAGCCTGTGTCAGTCTGTGGTGGTGGTTGAGGAGGTGTTGCGTGTGGCTGCGGACCCTTCTTGGAGATGTCCTGGAGAATCTTTCAGCTTGTCAGAAGCGTCGTTTCAAGGGGTGGATTTCGTGCCGTGCTCACATGGAAACGTGTGATTTAGGCAAACGGAGGGGAACTGGTGTCATCTGGAGCACTGGGTGTCTGAGGGAGCAAGGATCACTTCACCTTAGGTGACGCATTTGAGGGATGCTGCCCAGTAATAATGGGAAAATCAGGTGGTGGGATGTGTTCCTTTGGGTCACAGACTCGTGAGTCCCACCATGCAGGAGCTGAGGGGTCCCAGCAGTGTGTCCCCACCAGCGCCAGCCCCGGGGCTCTTTCTGCACCAGCATCTGTCTGCGCTGCCCTGGCAGAGGGTGATGCTGCGTTGGGTGAAGCTCCCACATCAATATCATTTCAGCTCCGTGCAATATAGAGTCATGTTAATTGATCCGTACCGGAACCGACTTATCCCAAATGAGAATGGAGCAGACAAGTTGCTGTCGCTTTCTAAGGTGACATTTCAGACCGAGATTTAAGAAAAGTCCTCAGTGATTTACTACCTTGAGACCTCTCAAACAGGCAAGTGCAGTAGATCTCTTCAAGTGAGCAGATTTCATGAGAATTGTGTGAGCTGAGGAGCAAAACCAGCCCCGGGATTGTCTCCCTGTGGCCCTTGCTGGGGGAGAGCATGGGATGGGTGAGCTGGAGATGTGCTGGGTTGAGGGTCTCACTGCTCCTTCCCATGGACTTTGTGTGATGTTCCTCACCATGGGGTCATTCAGCTCCTCCGGACAATGTTTCCTTTGCCCAATGGTGTTTCTGAGACCATTTTCTCAGCTTTTACAGTGAGTTTAAGGACAATGTTTTCTTTGCCCAATGGTGTTTCTGCTGCTCCTTTGGTGCTAGAATAAGACCATTTTCTCAGCTTTTACAGTGAGTTTTGGTTTGAGAACAGAGGATTTTGGCTTTTGGATGTGGACACAGGACGGTTCCAGCTGCCCAACATTGCAGTCCTCTCCTCTCACTGTGAGATGTTCCCTAATAACATGGAGTGGAAAAAAAAAAATTCCTAATATCAGGGTTTAACTTCAAGTACCATTGTGGTGCTTGTAGGTATAATTTTTAAAAAATTGAAATTCTATCAGTAAGATTTGCAATGAATGTCCCAAAAGAGTTTAAATCTGTTGCAGGTCTCGTGTGTGAGTTACAAATTGTGCATCACCTTCTTGCCCAAGTCCAAAGTACCGAAGGCAATTCTATTGTTGGCTTCCTTTTGTGTCAGGAGAGGTGCAGGTTCCCCAGATTTGAACTCGTAACTTGACTTTTCATTATGTTACATTTAATTTCTGGTTCCCATCCATTGGTCAATCTAATTGAGTAAGGGAATGAAGTTTGGACGAGCTTTTGAATTTGAGTTTTAGTCAACGCTGCGTGTTGATGGCCACAAAATTGCGGAGGGGTTTAGAGGGGAAGGGTGTGAGGAGAGGTTGAAGTCACTTGGTTTGCTCAGCCTGGAGAAGAGGAGACTGAGAGGAGATCTCCTGGGGGTCTAGAACTTCCTCCCAAGGGGCAGAGGAGGGGCAGGTGCTGATCTCTTCTCTCTGGCCACCAACGAATGCCAGGAGCAGAGGACATGGCAGGAAGATGTGGCAGGGGAGGGTGAGGTTGGCCATGAGGAAAAGGTTCTTGAGGCACCCAGAGGGTGGTGGAGCACTGGAACAGGCTCCCCAGGGAGGTGCTCATGGCACCAAGGCTGACAAGATTCCAGCAGCATTTGGCCAAGGCCCTCAGGGACATGGTGTGAATGTTGGGATTGTCCTGTGCAGGGACAGCAGTTGGACTCCATGGTCCCTGTGGGTCCTTTCCAATTCACAACATTCCATGATTCTATGTGGTAAGCAAAGGTGATCCATTGCATGGGCAGAACTACTGATCCCAGCATCACCAGTGCGGGAACCTGGCAGTGCCCAGTGCTCCTGATGTGGGAAACGCTGCACTGGAAGACAGGGATGGAGTGATGTACAAGTGGGAACAGGTAGGGATGTGCTGAAAATCATTGGGCATAAAAAATAAGACCTACTCCAGTGAGTAAGTCTCACACAGGAGGTTCCACTTAAACATGAGGAAAAACTTCTT
>NW_010287928.1:3342-5604 GCF_000700745.2 Antrostomus carolinensis
TCCATCTCTGGAGATGTTCCAAACCCACCTGGACACTTTCCTGTGCAACCTGGCGTAGGGAACCTGCTCTGGCAGGGGGGTTGGACTGGATGACCTCCTGAGGTCCCTTCCAACCTCCACCATTCTGTGATTCTGAGTAAGATCACTTGTGTCCTGGAGTGACCTGTGCTGCAGGAGGTTCCCAGCGTGTTGGAAGGACACCTCTGTCTCCAGTGGCACAGCCAAGACTGTGAGTAAACCCGGCGCTGAAGCTGTTAAGTGCAGTATTTGAGCAAGGAACGGGTGTCCAAAATTGTTCCTCTTACGTGGCAGGTGCTGCTCTATTATCTTGAGGAACCCCCTTGAGGGCCAGAAGTCAATTATAAGACAATAAGTAGGTCAGCTGAAAACATATGCTTGTAATTTTGCAAAATGCCGTAGCAATAATAATTAATAGTTGGTTTTTAGGCAAGGTTCTGTGTTTCCATCACTTCCTCTGACACGATGTGACTCATGACTACCTGCAGTTAATTTTTTGCTTTGACTTCTGGTCAGTTTTATTGCCCAGGATTTTTCATTGAATTTATTTCCCTGAGGAAAGGGAAGTGACCTGTAAAGAGCAACAGCAGCCACCCAAAGCTCGTGTTAGAGCATCACTTCTTGGCTAAAGGAAGCACCACGGTGGCCACTCTGTACTGGGGGTGGTCCCCTTTTATGGCATTTGATAAAGACAATTTTGGGAGGAAAAAGCCACAAATTAAATGGCTTCATCTGTGTCACGGGACTGGAGATCCCCAGGGGAAGGTCAGCATCTGAGAGAGGGACTCTTACACTTGGAGGTGGGTTGACAAAGGTCTGAGCAGGGGTCTTGTGGAGCTGCAAGTTCAGCCTCCCTTCCTCCTCCTCCTCCTCTTCCTCCTTCTCTGCAGCGTGGCTGGGCCTCTCCCCACAGCAGTGCCCGTCTGCCTGCTCTGACCAGGGGTGTGTGAAATGTTCATGCCTTTTCATAGAGTCATGGAATGGTTTGGGTTGGGAGGGACCTTAAAGCTCATCCAGTTCCAACCCCCCTGCCATCAGCAGGGACACCTTCCACTAGACCAGGTTGCTCAAAGCCTCATCCAACCTGACCTTGAATGTTTCCAGGGATGGGGCTTTTACCACCTCTCTGGGCAACCTGGGCCAGGGTTTCACCACCCTCATTGTAAAAGATTTATTCTTCACATCTAGTCTGAATCTCTCCTCTTTTAGTTTCAAACCATCACCCCTTGTCCCATCGCTACAGGCCCTGCTAAAAAGTCTGTCCCCGTCTTTCTTATAGAGCCCATCAAGTATTAAAAGGTGCAATAAGGTCTCACCAGAGCGGAGCAGAGGGGCAGAATCCCCTCCCTCCACCTGCTGCCCACGCTGCTCTGGGTGCAGCCCAGGACACGGTTATTGGCCTCTGTGCTGCCAGCGCACGTTGCCGCCTCATGTTGAGCTTCTCGTCCCCCAGCACCCCAAGTCCTTCTCCTCAGGGCTACTCTCAACCCATTCGCCACCCAGACTGTCCTTGTACTTGGGATCGCCCTGATCCAGGTGCAGAACCTTGCATTTGGCCTTGTTGAACTTCATGAGGTTAGCACAGGCCCACTTCTCAAGCCTGAAGGTGAAGAAATTAAAAGAGTACTGGTCCCAGTACAGACCCCTGAGGGACACCACTCATCACTGATCGCCACCCAGACCATTGACCCACTGACCACCACCCTCTGTCTGTGACCATCCAACCAATTCCTCATCCACCAAACAGTCCACCCATGAAACTGGTATCAGAGAGAAGGTTGTTATGGGGGACTGTGTCAAAGACCTTACAGAAGTCCAGACAGACGACATCCACAGCTCTTCCCTTGTCCCCTAGTGTAGTCACTTTTTATTAACCAAACTGTGTCCTTAGTGCTGGTGCAATCAAACATCTCTTTGTTCTAGGTCTCCCTTCAGCCTGCCCTTTCTCATTTAAAGAAGGTTTTGTGCTGTTAACTTCCATGAGGTGATCTTTCTTGAAGAGGTGTGAGGTAGCTCTGCTTCTGAAGATGTAACCAGAGCTGAAGTCTGGTGGTGGACCAATGGTTTGGTCCCTACCAGGGCTGTTACCTGTCTGCTCACGCTGGATTACCATCATTTACATACTTGAAGTGAAATACAGAGTTACCTGCTCTTCTGTATCAGCCGGGTCTTGTAATAAAATCTTTCTGAAACATTTCTCCCTCTACTCCGCTTCCCCCTCTGCTCCGCTCTCCTCAGACCCCA
>NW_010287929.1:0-255 GCF_000700745.2 Antrostomus carolinensis
GGGAGCTGCAGCGCGGGGGTGCGCTTCGCCTCTGGGGCAGCCGGCGGTGGAAATGCAGAGAGCTGGGCACCCAACGGGGTTCACCCCGCTCTGGAAATGCCTTTGAGCTTGTAGCTCTCTTGCTCCGCTTTGTGTGGAATATGCTTGAGCTTTCGCCGCAGCCAGGACCCGTTAGCGATGCTACAGCCGAGTCTTCAGAGCCAGGCGGGGTTTGGTGCCTGGCTTGAGGCTGGAATGAAGGACGGTTTGGGGAAG
>NW_010287929.1:267-17730 GCF_000700745.2 Antrostomus carolinensis
CTCTTCAGCTTAAGCTGCTGGACCACTGATGTGCTTTCTTGTGTGCTGCTTTTATTACTGCTTACAAAACTCCAGATGTCCATGCAATTTTAAGCCTCGTCCATCGAGGAAAATAAACCACTCGAGAGGGCGTCAGCAAAAATATCCAATAGGTTTCTGTTTTTAAAATTGTTTGACTTGCTTGATTTCCATATAATTTATCTACAAGAGCCAATTTATGCAAGAGTATCCGGTTGCAGAACTGCCAAGGCTATGAGAGAACGCAACCAGCAGAGCCTCGGTGGACACGTCCTGTATGTAGGGTTATTCAGACATCCAGGAATGCTGCACAGGGCCAAGTACAGCCGATTCAGGAATGATTCGATAACATCCCTAGATGAAGGTACACAAAATACGTCTTTAAGTATCAAAGGTTCTTCTTCCTCTTCCCATTCTTCAACATCTAATTCACTGACGGAAGATGTCTCCCTGGGGCCACAGGACACCTGCACCACCCTGTGCACGCTGATCCCCCGGATGGCTAACATTAAACTAGCCAACCCATCAAATCTGCCGGGGCTGAAAAGCTTCTGTCTGGGAACAAAAGAGGTGCCAAGAACTAAACTCACAGAGTGCGTTACCATCCCGAGCAGCCCAACCTCACCTGAGATCAGCTGCCTCTCAGCATCTTATCCACAGCCCGACCTGGACAAGCTGGCCCTAACCCCAAAGCTGGTGGGCGACTGTGCGGTGTGGGGAGCTGAGGAGGCTGCTCCTGCGGGCAGGCAGGACGGGAGCCTCGCGCCCAGCGGTGAAACCACCGGGGAGCCAGGGACAACCTACGGTGTGCGGGTGAGTACTTCTCACAGGGTTTCCATTCTCTGACAAAACAAACTGTGCAGGTGGCTGCAGGGTGACCTCTGTGTTCCCGCTCCTGGAGCCAGTGCCCCAAACCGCTGACTTCTCCCGTGTATTTCCTGTCCCCTGAAGTACATAGGGCTGTGGTGTTGAACTGAGGGAGCTGAAAGGACCACAACCACTCCCAGAGGTAACACAACATCCGTTTCTAGAAGGCTATCTTTAGACTCTCTGAGGAGTGCAGCTGAGCTGCAGTTCAAACCAGCGTTACTCTGTCCTGAAGTGCATGTTGGAGGGAGAAGGAGGCCCACAAAAAGGGCTTCCCATCCCTCACAGAGCAGCTCCCAGGCACTAGGTGCATGCTGGTCCACCCCACTGATGTATTTGTCACAGAGGGTGTGGGAGAGCTGCTGGGACTGCTGGTGCTGACTGGAGCACCTCTCCTCCGTGTCTCCTGCCCTAGGAGGTGAGCAGGCAGGATGCAAAAACTGTCCTTCCCTTTAATACTATAGGGCTGTGTCTGATTTTCTTGGTAACCATGGTATAGATAAAACCCTGCCTATTTCTTCAGAAAACACCCTGAAATACCCTTTCTGACTATTTTTCATGTTGTGGATGGCTTGTTATGTGTCATCTTCTAATTAGCAGTCAGTGGCCAAGAGGAGACTATGCCTCCTGGGCTCGGTGCTTTTGCTCCCTCCATCCTTGCCACACTTGGGAGCTTTCTAATTTTTTTTTTACTCTCTAGACTTTATATTTCTGTGGCCAGACCGTGTTGTTTTCTAGACATTGCTTCCTTCTCTACCCTGCGCATTTCAGTGCTTACGCTTCATCTGTCAGAATCATCCTGGGCAAAATGCTTGGATGGAGGGAGCCAGTGCAGGCCATGGGGAAACGGCAGAGAAAGCGGTCTAAACTTGCTTCAGAAATACTCAGGTAATGGCTGGGCTGGCCAAGGGCTCCTGTAGCTCTGGCAGCCCTCGTGCCTGTCCATGACATGCAAGGGAGACCGCAGGAGCAAGTTGTTCAAGGGGTTATTAACCAGCATCTGTTCCTCCTGGTGGGCTGCAGGCAGGGTGCTGATGTGTCTGTGTGTGAGCTCTCAGTGTGGTGTACAGGAGGTATCAAAATGTGCCAGAAAGAGTAAAAAAGCCATAAGCCATGCAAAATGTATGTCTCCCATGTGATGTTTTGCAAGCAGGAAAGTCTAAAGAAAGGTGCAAGGCCAAGAAAAGTCAGTTAATTCCTTTCTAAATGCAGGAGGAGGGCAGACAAATCAGAGGGGAAAAGAGCAGCATGGGCAAATAGCCATGTTCACCTTTCCCCAGGCAGGAGTGAGATGCCTGCCTGGTGCTCAGCAGCGGTGACACAGCTGGTTTGATGGGAAGTTGTCTGAAAGGTGATGGTGTCCCAGAATGGCATCTGCCACTGGCAGCAGAGCTGCAGGAGGCCCCAGGACTTGGACTGAAGCAGGTGGAGGGAGGGGATGTGCTATTGCATCACACTCATATGTGTCCTTTTCTTCAAATTCTAGTACTAATGTAAGCAGTTGATGTTTTGACATCAACAAGCTGCTAAAACAAATCAATGAGCATGTAGGGTGTGACTTAAAGTGACAGTGCAAGGGCCACTGCAGCTCCAGGTGCTACACTTCCGGCCAGCCCAGCAGAAAGGCCCTTCTAATGGATGGGGGGGGGGCCCAGCAGAAAGGCCCTTCTAATGGTTGGTGGTGTGGGCCCCCCCCCCCGCCGTGCCGGTGCTTCCCTCGTGTGCTGTGGTTTGAGCAGCGCCCGATGCGGCAGAGCTTGTGACTAAGGCTTTGAGGTACCGGGTTTCTCTTGTGGCCCAAGGCTGAGAGCAGAGGCACCGAGGTGCCAACTGCCAGGGAGCACGTGAGCAAAAAGTGAGAAGGACTTGACGGGAAGGTCAGTGAAGCGGGGAAGGGCTCATCCCCTTCTGCTGCTTCCCTGGTTGTATTTCCAGTATGGCTTTCTGCCGGGTCTTTCTGGAAGTCACCCCATTTCACGGGGGATCTCTCTGAAGGGAGGTCACTGGCAGGAGCCTCCCAGTGCAGTGGGGAAATGTTGTTTCCCTGCATCTCTCCTGCATCATCCCACTATTCTTGCTCCTGCAGCTGTGGGCCTGCAGGAGCCAGCCCTAGGAGAGCTGCAAGAGCACTGCTGACATGTGCCAAAATGCTTCCTGGCCAAACTCTTGGTGTTGGTTTCAACCAGCCCCTTTAATAGCAAGCGGGTCTGTAAATATGCAGCCTGGAGGTTTCAGGGCCTCAGCATCAGAGCATGGGCAAGGAGCTCATTTCCCCAGGGACCACAAGGCTTCTCCTGGAGCTGGAGATGAAGCCTCAGCTGGGCTGGGAGGCAGCCAAGGGTGCAGGGCTGCAGTGCAGAGGGAGCTGGTGCTGTGGGATGGTCTTGCCTGGAGGCAAAGCGGGGCTGGGAGGCTGAGGAGCCAGGCAGCCCCAGGAGCTGCTCCCAATCTTTACCCCAGTCCTTACCCAATCCTCACCCCACTGACCTGGCCCTCACCCACCATCCCGTGATGTTGGAAGTCACCCGCTGTCCCCACGCAGCTTCTCACGCCTTGTTAGGGTATGGGATCGTTGGGATCTCCTCAGAGACTGTTTGAGGAGGAAAGTCAAGTCTGTGTTACAGGGCCTGCTGCTGCCAGAGATCTTTGGCTTTAAAAGCTTAATTGCAGTCTGAAGAGGATTTGGCACTTATGTGGAGAGGATCTGCAGTTATTTTAGAAAGGCAATAACATGGTGAAGTAATGAAATGCCTTAGGGCAGAAGCTGTCCCCGACAGACTGGAGTGAGGCAGAAATTGTCTTTCCGAGGTTGGTTTAAGAAGAGGCGATGCTGGGCTGATCGCACCTCCCTGGGGGGCAGCTGCAGCCATGCATGGCTGGGGGTGACGGGGCACCTGTGTCATGGCCATGTGTCACCTGGGCTCTGGTGAGGAAGCTGAGACCCGTAACAGCACCTGTTCCCCCAAAATGCTCTTGCAAATAACAAAGAGCCCAAATATTCATATTTTAATGGGAGTCCGGATGGCTCAGATTCCCACAGCGTTACCTTTCAAAACATACTTTGTGTGCAGGTTGCTGCAGGATTTACAGGATGGGTATTTACCTTGTCCTTGTTCATGTTCTATCCGTTATGTGCCTTCCCACTGTGCTGCCCATCTGGAGCTGAGGTTGTCTCTATACAGTGCCCATAGCGGCCAAGGCACTCGTGTCCTCCACTGGTGGTCATTAAGGCTGTGATGAGCCTCAGCAATATTTCAAGAGGCACTTGCCATCCTTCCTTTTGCTCACTGGGTTGTGCCAGGGATGTGGCAGCTCCTGAGCAGGAAGATGAGACCCAGCTCTTAGTACTGTCCCACACAAGTGGCCCCTCTGAGACCAGTGAGAACCAGCAGGATGGTGTTACTGGACCTAATGTGGAGTAAGGCTCTGTGGCTGAGCTTAAATCAATAATGCACGAGTCTGTGAGAAATTATGTTCAGATTAGTAAATAAATGTGCTATTTAACTAAAATACAGAAGGGAAATGCTATCCCCACATATTTTAAAGTGTAATAATATTGTAGTGAAATAATGTAGTACAGGTTATTTACAGCATCCTTTGTCATAAAGGGTGGATATATCGGAGTTTTACCAATATATAGGTTGATCCTCTGCTAGTAGTTTGGTCTGTGTATATATATATCAGTTGCTAGTCTCTAGAGTAAAAAGAGCTTGACTGCTGCTAATACAGAGGTTCAGAACAATGTGAAATACCTGAAAGAGTGGGCATGGTCACCTGTTCCCTGCACAGTCCTGCTTTTGTCCATGGAGGGTGCGACAGGTCAGCCTGGGGAACCTGCTCCCTGTCTCTGTGTGGGAGGGGGTTCAGGGCAGGCCTTTGCCGGTCCCCAGAAGCTATCAGCACCTCTCCTGGGCTCAGGGCAGGGAAATAATGGGGGTATTTCAGCTGCAGCCACTTCCTGGGTGCACAGCACCCTGACACAGCACTGGATTGCTGCTCTGGCCTTGGCACCCTGCATCTCTGTCATAAATAAATAACGTACAGGTGTGTGCACAGCCGGGGCTCTCGCAGGAAGGAGATGGGCTCCGGTGATTCATGGCTTCAGAGCTGCAGCTGTGAATCGTGAGCTGAGGGCTCACACAGAAATTTACACACACATAAATTTACAAACTTTTCCCTGTGTTTTTATCAAAATTTATTTAAAAATTGAAAACTCATGAATGAAAGGGTCAGACTTTCCCAGGAAAATTTCCGTTTAGCAAAAGCCATTCTTCATCACAAAACCCATGTTTTGCTGCCCCTTAGGGAAGAGGCTGTGCTGGGTGGGCAGAGGAGCGGGATGGACCAAGGGCCTTTCTGTCTGCCCACGCCAGTGCTGCTACTGGGAGGAAGATGAGAGCAGGGCAAGCACATGAGGAGAGTTAGGCTAGCACTGACAAACCACTAGTGGCTTTTTTTGTGTGCTTAATGGTCTGTAATGATAAAGGTGTTCAGTCTGTTTTCCAGCCTGTTCTGCCCGGGTTTTGTGCTCTCTCGCAGGTGCCCCGGGGTACCCATGCCCGTGCTGGTGTGCAGCTGCCCCCATGGGCTGCTTTCGCCTCTCTGCTCCCCTCGGAGGGGACAGGAGAGCAGGCTCTGCCCGCTTCGCTTTCCGCTCTGGAAGGAGTTGGTGTTTGCTGGAGGAAGCTGGTGTGGTTCAGACTGAGGAACGAGCCAGCTGAATCTCCTGCAGGGAGCAAACCTGGGCCAAAGCTCTTCCTTAGCAGCCTGACTGGTGGCTGCTAACGGCGTTCGTCACACTGACCCCAGCCCGGTAGAACGCTGCTGTGTGTTGTGGGATGAGGAGCCAAGCTGACCGGCTGGGGGGGGGGGGGGGGGGGGTGGTGCAACCTGTGAGCTGACAGGAACACAGTGCTGCTGCCAGGGAAGCTGTGCTGGTCTGTGCTTTTAAACACAGTGGCTTTTAAACCCCAAAACCACCACAGGCAGCAACTAAGGAAGGGCTGAGAAAACTTCTCCACCAAAACTACAGTGATCTGTAGTGTGTGCTTCTTCCTTGCGTGCCTGGCTGGCTCCCAGTGTTGGCCACGGACAGAGGCCAGTACCTCACCTTCCTGCCAGTGTGACAGCAAGAGGATCTCAAATCAGGAGCTGGGCAGCCCTTGCCTGCAAGGAAAGAGGGTGGTGGGAAGCTCAGAAATGGTTTTCCTCTCACTTCAAAAGCACCTTGTTAAAGCAGTGCTGGGAAAAGGAATGCTTCCATGGGAGTCAGCTCCCCACTGTGCTCTTGTGCACGCAGCACTGCTGCTTGTGGCAGGTTTCTGCCCAGGCTCCCGTGTCATGTTTTCAGGGAATTTGAACCTAGTCTCACATATGTTTGGACAGAGGCTGTTTAGTGGCAACATGTTACCTGGCTGCCTCTATGAGCAAATCCTGTCCCTTGGATTCTTTGTGAAGTCAGCCATGGGTCTGTAGGAGCTGCTCTTGGCATTACACATGAATTAATGCCTGTTAACTAATGGGTAACATTGCAAGGCTGCAGCTGTGTTGTTTAATTAGGAGCTCTGTGTGCTGCTCCCTGTATCATTCCTGCGGGTGAATCACTGTCTGTCATTCAAGCTGGAGCTGGAGCCACTGACTGCATTATGGCAGGGAATGAAATGAAATGTGGGTCTGGATTAGAGGGTGCCTGTAAAGCTTATTCACATGGGCCCTGCCTAGCGTCTTCACATCTCCTCCCACACAGCCCCTCATCCTGTTTGCAGTCACTCTCCGTCATCTCTTGTTAATAGATGTGAAAAGATGTGTGCATCTTCAGTAACCACCCTTCCCCCCGCCTCTCTGCCATCCTGGCAGTGTGGGGAAACAGCAACCAGCCCCAGATCACCCTCCAGGTCTGAACATGGAGCTTCCCCAGTGCTGATGCTCTCCCCAGCCCTTTGCAGGGAATTGCAGCCAGCTTTGCACACGTTGCCCTTAGAGGAGCCGTTCCCTTTCCAGCAAGGGCCAGGGAGTCTCCCCTCTCCCCACTCCCCTCAGGAGCTGCTGCTCGCCCTGGCAAGAGCTCTCCATCCCGCCGCTGACAGATCAGTGGGTTCAGCATCTGCTTTCATTGGTGGTGTCAAATCTTTAGTGCTCAGCTTGTTCCAGTATTGGCATTTTATTTTTCTGTAGGCAACTGAATTCTGCAGTTACATCTGTGCTCATTGCCCTGGGCTGGATACAGCAGCCTTGTGCCTGTGTCCAGTTTCCTCTGGCTTCCCCTTAGCAGCTCAGTGAAGCCAAGCTGTGCTCCTCTTCATGGGGCTTTGGAAGAGGAACCCCCTTCCTTGGACACCACCTTTGAACCCTCAGCTCTGCTATCACCATGTTACAAAAACACCTGGGTGATAGCTTGGGCTGGGGCAAGGGCTGTGCACTGCTGTGGCTTCCTCTCTCGGGGCACTGCGGGAGGGCACCCGCAGCTGCTGCCCTGACAATGCTTCAGCTTAACCCTCCCTGCAGCAGGAAAGCAGGACATGGCATTGACCCTGCATCCGCAGACGAGCCCACTAGGTTCTTGTGGGAGCTGCTGTTTGGGGTGTACTGGATGGGGAGCAGGGGAACAGCCTCGACTGGAGTCCAAGTGCAGGAGAAGTCTCTGAGACAGGCCTTGCCCTTGGCTCCTGCCTTCCCCTTGTTCTCTTAAGAGGTCGTGCTGCTTGTCGGACTCAGCTATGGAGGGGTTAATCTTTTTCCTTGTTTATTTATTATTTTTTCTTCCTCAGAGAATGTCTTTTGTTTTCTTGAATAGGCTTCTTGTATCCCATTGTGCTTTTATGTGCTCCTTGGGCTTCTCCCCAGCTCTGTGACCCCGACTTCTTCTGCCCCAGTCCCAATCCCACGACATCCCCCTGCCCATGGCTCTGCTGGTTCTCTGTACCCTCCTACTGCGATGTGAAGGCTCAGCTATTACTAACTGTGCTGGTTTAGATAACCAAAGGCAGCTAAAATAAATGAGAGATGCAGTGAGGTGCCATGTTAATGTACTTCCCTACTCAGGCTTTTAAATTAAAAAAAAAAAAAGGCCTTTTGTGAATCATTGATAAGTTCGGCTTCACTCAGGGTCACTTATGCAAAAACCTAATATTGATTTTTCATTTTTGCTTAGAGTAGCTTCCCACGCATCTGTTCAGGATGCAGTGGGGACTCACTTATCAGCATATGACTCATCTACTCCTTTAAATCTTTCTTTCCTCAAGGATGGAGGAGCAGCCAACCAGCTCACAGGATGCTTGACCTTATACTGTAGGATCAGAGGTCTCCACTGTGCTTACAAGCTGAGGCTCTAGACATATTTTCTACGTTTGCTTTGTTCCCGTTAAGCAGGAATATCTTTAACAAGTAAGATAGCTCTGAGAGTCCTTTACAAAGTCATTAAATGTTCATTAGGGAAGCAGCTGTCAGATTCTTATTGATGTCCTTCCAGGGCTCTGACCTAATTCTGGAGTTCTCCCAAGGGTTACATTGCTATCTGGAAAGAAACCAAAATGGGGATAATACAATTGTTGTGGAATCCCTGCTTGACTGCACACATTCTCTTTTTAACACACACATTCATTTCTGAAAGTCTCCAAAGCTGAAACAGATACCTAAATCCAACCCTCTCTGAATGGCCCAGCAGAAAAATCGGTTCACAGGCAAAGTGAGGCAGAGGAGGTAAATATGGCACCTTTCTCTGGACAGAGAGTACTTCCTCTGTCCATTCAGAACAAGAGGACAGAGCATGCATGTCCCTGCCTGGGATTTCCAGGCTGTCTGCTGTATCCCAGAGGCTTTGACTTTCTTCCGGAGAGGTCTGTGCAGGCAGGCTGTCGCTGCAGCCCACGGGCACGGTGTGAGCACTGCAGGATGCTCCTGAAATCCCTCTTCCTCTGGGACAATTCACTGTGGAAGAGGGGATGGAAACTGAGAGATCCAGACCTATGCCAGCCTTGTGAAATGGAGATGTTGGAGTGCTTCAACAGCAGAGAGATGAGTATCAACAGAAATGCTGAAAGAATTAGTAAGATGTGTTTTGGGAGAGGTAAGGTCAGTGGATAGACTAAGCCTAGTGCACTTCACTGAGATTAAAATGTTCCATAGGTTTGTACATAACATCAAAGGAGTCTGTGGGCTGACAGACCATCACGTTCTTGATGTTTCTGAAAATCAGTCTTATGCAAATCCCAGATGAGTGTAGAAAAGCCCCCAGCTCTGCCCCATACAACACAAGTGTGGGAGTCAGCCTCAATTTAAAGCAGGTCAGTTTATAGTGCGGGCTCTTAAGAGCTGTTGCTATGAGCTGGAATTGCAACTCTATCTCCTTCATCTTCTGCAGAGGTTATTTGTCATCAGATGTGCAGCAGCATGGAGCCAGTGGTTTTTCTCATGCCTAGTAATGCCTCCCGCTGCTCTGAAGGGACATTCAGCTCTTCTGCACAGGGAGCTCTGAGTGCACCAGTCCTCTGGGACTTCCAGAGCCCTTCTGCTCTCAGGGAATTTCCCTCCAATGTCCATGTATTCCTCCCAGCTCCGTGCCACAGGCTAATCAGTGAGAAAAAGCAGAACTGGAAAAAAAGGGATGATTGGATTTTGTGTCCCCAGAGTGCTTTACCTTTTTTTGTGCTATGTTGTTGAAGCTGCTGGTATCTTTATTGCTCTTCTCTACACTTTTCAGTAAAACAGGATCTATTTCGGAAGCAGCTTTAGGGTGGCTGATTTGATTTTCCATTTAGACTGTGGTGCTGCATATACTTAGTGGACTGAAATCCATTTGCTTCCTTCTGTGATCCTCCAAAGGCAAGACCTTTGCTAGATATTAACGTAGTCCTCCTTTGCCTCTGTCTCTCTGTTTTCCCTAGTACATGGGCTGTATTGAAGTGCTGCAGTCAATGAGGTCCCTGGACTTTGGCACACGAACGCAAGTCACCAGGTAGGTCATATCAAAATGAAATTCACCCCGAATTAAAAGCCCAAGAGCTAATTTCTGTATAAAGCCAAGGGTGCGTGCCAAGCTCTGAGACAATTTTGAATAGGAGTTTGCATGTTTTGTTTTGTTTTCTAAGCGATGATTTGAATTATTTGATCATTACAATAGGCTATTTGCATTGGAAAAGGAATTGTTTTAGCCACAGATCTAATTCATCTCCCAATTCTTGTTCTGGATGCAGAGAGCCTCCCCTTGCAGCCGCAGCATGGTACAGGCATCCCCAGCTAGTTGGGCCACGCACACGGGCTCAGCGCTGCCTGCACAGCTCACCCAGGACACAGGGTCAATCTCCTGGTGCTGCTGTGGCTGTGGGTGGCCAAGGTCGCGAGCCGGGATGCTCACAGGCCTCTCTGCCACGCTGCTTCATGCCTGATGCAGAAAGTGCTATTGGTCTCTCAATCTAGTAAGGTCATCTAATGAATTTTTATCAGACGAGTGACATCGCTTGGCCCCATCTGCACCAAGGCCAAGCTCAGCTGTAAGGAGAGTCACAAGGAAAACAGGTTGAAATACAGCCATTTCCAGCTGTACTCCAGGCCCAAGTTTCCAGGATGCAAATTAGAAAAATATTAATATTTCAGTCTCAGATACAAGTGAATGTGGTTTAAATGTGAAATATTTTGTGGTCTTTCAAAAAGTTTGCAACTTCTGTTGCAGATTGCTGCCCATCTCTGGGTGTAGATTATTAATACATGCACCTGTGAGGTTGTTGGAATGACCTGTCAGGAATAGAAAAGCTCAGTTCTATTTTTACCTGTGTTCTTGAAAGTCTGTCAGTGCAGGAGTGATTGAGTTTTCAAAATACACACCTTCTTTCCAGCTCAGAGCACTGCATGCTGCTGGGATGCACTCGTGGTCCAGCAGCCAGGGCTAGTGCTCTGCCAGCCAGCTGCAGCAGCCACCCGGCATCCTGGCACCTCCAAAGGCTTTTTGGAGGGATGAGTGGCTGCAGAGTATTTTGACCTGGCCTTAGACATATTCCCTCCTCCCCTCAGCTACTTTTTTTTCTGGCATGGTTTGTGCTGAGGATGCCAGGAGTGTGGTTGAGGCTTCCTGTGCCTACCCAACTCTTCCTTCCTGCTGGCAGATGATTTACAGATGCTCTTTTGCTTCCTCAAGTGTTCATATCAAAGAAATCTTGGAGAAAGGAAAGGAACATGAGGATATAAGTGTTACATTTCTACCTATTGCCTCCCAGACTTATCAGCTAAAAGGAAGAAACTGAAAAAAAATTGAGTCCTTAAATGCCTATAAACCACACTCGAAAGCTGCCTGATTTATGTTCAAAATCAGCAGTTGTTGACATTTACAATCAGCATAAGCATGCACTCACCCAGTTCCCACATGTATATATGAAGAAGTGCCTGAGATGCAAATACATTTCCCTCAGCCTAGTTGTTTACCGATCAAAAAAAGCCATGTAGTACACTTAGCCCAAAGCACTCGGCCCAGCGCATCCAGACTGAGCCGCTGTATTCTTCAACAGCCTTGGACAAAGAGTGAGGTTCTCTCTCATTTGCAAGACCCAGAGTGTATATGCTGCTACACTTAGAAAATGGAGATTTGAATGGTTTGTCTGGAAAATAATGAATATGAATTACTGTGTGAGGAGAGCTTGCCAACTTCAATTTGGCCCAAATAGTATGGTTTTGTTAACCAGAGCTATGTGAAAACTTAACAATGGAAATATTTCCATCACCTAAAAAAAAATGCCACTGCTGACCTTAACGGGCTCTTTTGTGCATGAGAAATTCAAAACTTAAATCTGTTTGCAAACCAGATGCTGGAGTGCTGAGCTCATTCATGCAAACTTTAAAGTTCGATCGATTACAAGCTGACTGGAGCGAAGATAACGTTGATTATTCCCCTATTGTTCTCCCAGGAGAGTAAGTTATAGACGGCATGCACAGTGCACCAACCAAGGACTTACTGGAAATGATCCTATTTTAATCATCTCCGTTATTTGTACTGAGGGTAAAAAATATTTTTGCTCCAATGGCATTTCACTGACCAAAGAGGCATCTTCTGTTTTAAAGTGATGTAGAAAGGGTCTCTAATTATACCTGCTCCCTGCCTTGCTTTATGTGTATTTGCATTCTTAGTCTCCTGATCTCTAAAATTAAAGATATTATTTACCTACCTCACATGAATGTTGGAAAGATTAACAAACTCGTGTTTGCCAAAGTGCTGTGAGGAGTAAAAAGAGATGAGTGTGGAGGATTTATTTTCCAGTTTCTTGCTGGACTTGCATTTTCAGTCACTGACCAGGCACAGGGTTGGGGAAGGCAGAAAGTGGCCTCTCCAGCGCTATGAATGACCATGGAGTGCCAAGATGCTGTATGGCCATCAGGCCAAATGGCTGCAGCATAGCAAGGGAAGGGCCAGGCCCTGAAGTGCTCTCAGCCCTTGGTGGCTGTGAAGGTTGACAGAGGAGATTTAGCTGCAGCAGTTTTTTCTTCCAGCTCTCTGCAATGCCCACCTATGACCCAACACATGCTTTTAGGACATCCCTCCCATTTTGCAGAAATTTGTGATCCCAAACACCATGTAGGTGACAAGAGTAACACCAAGGAATAACAATAAGGGTAACAGGTTCCTCTGCTTGAGAGTCTTTGGATTTTTTTGAGTGGTCACCCATAAACATGCTGTGTTTGCTGCTCTCAGCATGTGTTTGAGCTGTTGCCCTTGGGCTGTGGCAGGTCCTGCCTTTGCTGGGTCCTGACATGTGCTTCCCTTGTCCTGCCCTTCAGCTCTTTTCCTCTTACACAACTCCCACTTCTGTGAAATCAAACTTATTATTAGTAATTATATTTGGGCATTTATGGGAAAAGGGATTCTATATCTCAGATCGGGGCATTGACTTGCAAACTTGAAAATGGTGAGGCAGCAAAGGGCGTCTGCAACGTGCTGCTGGGGAGGGCTGGTGGAAGAAGGCTGACTTTGTTCGCAAGATTAATTTCAACTTTGTTGAGATGCACAATCCCTTTCTGTTTGATAGTGTAGGCAGAGCCTGAGATGCTTAAAACCAAATCTTCAACAGCATGCTTACTTGCTTACATCAGCCCATCTCTCTCCTTTTACTCTCATTTGGGGGAACAATAAACAAAGCGGCTCACTGTTGCTGCCAGCGTGGCACTCTCCTGCGTGCTCTTGCAGGAGCAAGGAGGAGCGTCTGCTGTGGGTTTTGATCCAGAGGTGCAGACCCAGAGAAACCTGTAGACTGTACAGCTGATCTAAAGACTTATGGGTGCTGAAAATGGGGCTGTCCTTGCCAATCCCTCGTGCCCCAGAGCTTGCCAAGCCATCAGCAAGTGGCCGCAGCCCAGGCGGATGGCTGGCTGTGACCCAGCGGGCAGACGGAGCAGTGCCCTGGGGGGCTGCACCAGGCTTTTTGGGGAGCAACCAAAAATTCCCTGTGCTTCCAGCTTCCAAAGCACTCAGTGGCATAGGAGGTATGCCACTGTCCTGGTTCAGTGTGTCCCAGCCCAGAACGTGGGGAGCTGCCTACAGCAACGTGCTCAGGAGCCTCAGTGTCCCATTTGAAGAGGAATGATCCTGCTTCCCCTTCCCCATCCCACCTCCTGGATCCCACAGAGGTTCCCCCAGGGAACTGTGCCAGTCTTAATCCTCACTGAGCTGGTGCCCAGCACCATAACCCCTGGAAAACTTCCCCTGCAATGGATGGGTGTCTGCTGGGGCCAGGACTGGGACCTCTGCATCTGTGGTAGGTCTGCTGCTGGTGACAACCCAGGGGACTAAAGTGCTTCAGAGTAATATTTTTCAGGACAGTGGAACAAGCTGACCCACATCTCTTCCATTCACTACAGAAAGTGAAAACTATGTCAATGAAACGATCGGTTTATGTAATCATGTGGGCACTGCAGGACCAACAAACAGTGATGCCACTTCAAATGTTGGAAGATGCTTGAAGAGTCAAGGAGCAAGATTTTCTTTGCCTTAAACTGTAAGAACAATTTAAATTCCTCACAGCTCTCCTGATTTCATTCTGTGGCTCCCAGGGTCGAGAAAAGCTGCTGCAGAGTACGCAAGTGAAGTTATCTCATTCAGGGTGATTTAAAAGAAAAAAAACCAGCCCAAAGTGTTTTGCTTTGGGATGAATGACAAGGAGGAGAGAAAGAAAAAGCAGAAACATGACTGGAATAACAAGGCCACATTTTCTGCTACTGCCTCAGATTTGGAAGGTATCAAACGAACAAGCAAATGCCAGAACCCATAAGGTTGCACATTCATCCAAGAACAAGGTGATTAACTACACCAGCTACACACAGGTATATGCCTGTACTATTTCAGTTTATCATGGACATATCCAGAGTTTTTTTTCCTGGCTGCCTCACAGAAATGACTGAAGGTTAGAAGTGTTCAGTTGTAGAAGCAAAGTGTTACCAAACTGCTGCTTTTCACATCTTTGAAATAATACTAGAGAAGGTTTGATACATCATCTGGAAAACGACCCAGAGATATGCAGCAAGAAATGTCTGAGAAAATTATTTCCCCTACCAAAGAGATGTAATAGAAACTATTCAATAGAAATGATTTGCTTACTTTTTGGTTCGCATTTGCTGGATGAGTGCTTCAGAGTGTAGTGAAGTGGGCAGTCACCCCACTGGCTTGTACAAGATTGGGGTCTGTTGCTGGCAACTTTGCCTACAACTCCTTATTCTACATGGGCTGCCTGAAGTGTGTGAGAACTCATTTGTCACCAAAATAATGACTTCCCTGTTTTTCCAATTTGTTCTGTATCTGGTTTTCTTTCTAGGTAGAGCTAGACTTGAAGGCTCCAGGTAGCCTTAATGTCTTGGCTCTGATTTTAATTTCCTTTAATATTGAATGAGAAGATGAGCTCTCATTTTCCAAGCTGATTATTGGAATCTGCAAGATCATCCTGCAGGATGCCTCTCCCCCTTTTTTTTTTTTTTTTTTTTTTTTTTTTTTTTTTTTTAGTTTTGGCCCTTCTACTGCTATCACCTCAATAAAACAGGAGCTAAACAAGAAGGATATCAGGAATTTGCTTCAAAAACATATTTTCAGCTGTGCAGGGGGAAGTGCTTTGCTTTAAAAGGCTAAAGAAAGGCAGTGTTTAAAAGGCTGTGTTTCTGACCTATCTTGTGTAGCCCATGATGAGGCTCCTATTTTTCCCTGCTGTTTTCACTCAGATTCATTAATTACATTTTTATTATTTTGCCATGGGTGAGGTCTTCATTCATTTGACAGTATCCAGCTTGAATTTCTCAGGATGTTCTCTGACAGGAATACATGATGTAGCATCACTGATCTTCAGTGCTTTAAGCATGTAGCCCATCAGCACAGCAACATCCATGGGGCACGGAGCAGGAGGCAGCAGTGACACTGCGGTGCACCAGCTCAGTACTGGCTTTATGTGTGGTCTGATCTGCTCCCTGGGCATGACACAGGGTCCTGGGGGAACCATGCTCCTCATCAGGGTGCTTCTCTTTGTGGGATATACTTGTCTGAAGCTTCTCGCTGTTGTGTGGTCCCCCAATATTTTTTAGCCTTTCTGAACCAAAACTTTCTCAGGAAATGAAGCTTAGTGGCATGTTCCTCCCACACACACGCCAGGATCTGAAAACAAACTTTCCTAACCAACTCGTTTCCTAATGAGCTCTTTGGATAATAATCCAATATCATAAACAAATAATTACACAAAATAACTCCCTTCCCCTTAAGAAAAAAACAAAATCCCAATCCTTGAAAGTCCAAGTCTGAATTCAGCCATGAGAGAAAGGCTGAGGCTACAGCCTCAAAATAAAATCACCCAATATGGGAACCAAAGCCTGAGAGGGTGACCGGGGGACAGTCAGCCCCACGGCAGAGGGCCAGAGCCACTGGGGAGGTCAGGGACTGCGATGCAGACCAGGATGTCCAGGCAAGGTTAAGGAAACTGGCTAAGCACATTACAGTAAGTCACCGTTTTCCCATTGACTTCAAAACAATAAGTATCAGTCAGGGAAAGCTGCAACTGCCAGCAAAACATTTTTTTTCCAGCTGCTGTGCTAACCCGGATCAGGGCAGTCGAGTGCTCCACCGTATGTCCAAACCAGTCATCTGCCAAAGCATAGAGCAGAATTTTCTTTGGTCAAGTGTGGAAAACAGGCGCAACTATGTGCCACTACGTTATATTAAATGTGTAATTTAGCTGTCTTTGATATAGATCAATAAACACAGTGAGTGCTTTATACCTTATCCTTCTGCTCCCCTAACTGAGAGGTGCCTGCAGAGAATAGTGGGTGGCTGGAAAGGACATCAAGTTTGGGATGTACCTGCCAGAGATGGTATGATATGAACTGAGACCTCAGATTTGAAAAAAGAATAGGAGAAGCTGATTACACCTCCTTTCCCCTCCCCACTTAAAAAACAAACAAACAAACAAAAAAAGAAACCCCAAACACCAGAAGGGCAATCAGGGCACCCAGCTGGACTCACTCACACAACCCTGCTGCTCTAAATAAGAAGGAGTAAGGAAGGGAGGATCCCCTCTCCCTGCCAAGCAAGAGACCTCTCAACTGTACTGAGAAAAAAGATTTGAAGGCATTAGGTTGTTTGAGTTTCTTGTGGTTAGCTGATTTATTATTTTTTTAAAATAAATTTTCCTTTGGTGAAACTGATGTGTTATATGAAGAAAAAGAATCAATCCCAACTAGGCTGCTGAATCATTATATTTTGTTAAATAGAGAGGCTTTTTTAACAGTGGGAGGAAAGAATAAAGAAAAACAACTGTGAAAGACCTTCCAGAAGATTTAAGTGTTTAGAAGTGGGATGATAACAACAAATCACAGGGTGCTGGCCCTGTTGCAGATGATGCATGTGAAATGAAAAAAAATGAAACGGTTTGTGCTGTGTTTTTCTATTTGCAGGGAAGCAATAAGTCGACTGTGTGAAGCTGTATCAGGTACAAATGGAGCTATAAAAAAGCGGAAGGTAAAAACTGTTTTAGCTGAATGATTAATTTTCTGTATCTGCTTTTATTAAACATGATTCCCTAACAGGCTTCAGTCCACGTTGGAGTTAGTGCACGTTAATCCATCTGAGCTCGGTATAACATGAAAGTGCTTGTAGCAGGGTGTTTAGCCTGCTTGCTTTGGGGCCAAGGCCACGTCCTACCTTATTTTCTTCAGGATTAATGCTTTGCCCAGAGTTCCTGCTCCTACCAGCCTTTGCAGTGCTCAGTGCTTTACAAGTTTTAGGTTTTGGCTGGTATAATGTTGGAGGTTTGTTTTGGTTTTTTTTATTGCAAAAGGGAGCTCATTCACTGAAGGATTACCTGATTGTTATTTATATATTAAAAAAAAAAAATTAAACACAACTAAAATGACAGTGTTTAATGGGCTGATCACTTACTTAACAACTGGGATGTAGTGAGGGGCAACATCAGTGGCTGCTGTTGGGTTGTCCCCAGTGGAAGTTGCTGATTCTCTTCTGTAACTGTGGGGCTCAGGAGGAATGAATACACTTCTGAAAAATGAATACATGAGAAAATTTCTTGATTTACTCAGAAACACTTGATCCCTAGGAAACAAAGCAGAGTTCAG
>NW_010287929.1:17759-33781 GCF_000700745.2 Antrostomus carolinensis
GCCAGCTATAACTTTTAGCTCACTGGGATTTTGCTTCAAAACTTTTTTCCCATTATTGACATAAAAACCATGCCTACAAGTATTGTATTCCAAGCTGATATTTGTTAGAAGATCTCTTTGCATTTGATCAAGCCATTATCCTTGCTCCATTGAAATTCTCAATAAGATATCGTAAAATCTACTTGACTTTGATGTGTTTCCACCCCTGACAGACTCAGCTGACAGCCTCTTTCTTTTGTTGCTTTGTTCAAAGCCTCCAGTGAAGTTTCTGTCTTCGGTACTTGGCAAAAGTAACCTTCAGTTTTCTGGCATGAATATAAAGCTGACCATTTCAACAAGCAGCCTCACTTTGATTAATGTTGACACGCAGCAGGTAGGATACATATAAATTGGTGTCCTTTTCTCCATGCTACTGTATTCTCCTCCTTTTGTGACTTCTGAAGGAAAAGCTGGGTGCTTTGAAGGGAAAGCAACACCCTTTAGTCTTCTTGTGCATGCCTGGTAAAGCTGAATTATGTGATGCCTCTGAATTTAAAAATGAGAGTGCTTTGGATGAATTGGACCTGCAGCACAAGCCCGTTTTGTTTATGATGATGTCTTCTATGGGGATGGATCCTTAAGCACTTGGCAGACTGTTTCTCTGTGTGTGTCTCTGCTTGAACAGTGACTAGTAAATAAGGTACTAGTCCTGACTGAAGTTTCTGACATGTCCTAGGGAAAAAAGTTTGATACAAATAATGAGTCAGAGCTTGGCTTTGGTGTCATTCAAACCTATTTTACAGTTGAGTAATATATGTGCATAACCAGTTATACTATGCAAAGTCTCTGAGCTCCATTGAGATGTGCTCCCAAGAGCCTGGATCTGCCCTGGAACTGGGGCGTGCTCCTTTCTTGGCAGATGTGATGAGAAGCTTTGTCCTGCCCACCTAATTCCTCTGTCAGCTGTTGGCTTCAGCTCGCAGCACGATCTCGCCCAGGGCCAGCAGTGGGTTTTGCTCCCAGCTGGAGCCAGGGAACATCAGGGAGGTAGTTTTGGCTCACTGGCTCTGAGGAATCACTACACTGAGCTGGTGCCATGCTCAGCGTCAGGCAGCTCTTGGGTCTTCTGTCCCTTGCACCTCTGCACTAGGAAGGGTCTATGGCACCAGGTTTCCCTTCCTTTCAGGTACAGCAGCAAAGGGCTTCCCTACATCAGGCAAAGCTCTGGGGGCTGGCAGGTAAAGTATGGTCCTTTTAATCTGTTCCTGCTTGTTACAGGACTAAAAGCCAGCCAGGAAAATCTCTTTCCACATGCAGTAATGTGCTCTGTCACTGCACACACGGGTGTGCAAGGGGCTGTCTTGAAATTCTTTCTGGGTCTTTCATTACTAATGGAAAAATCCCATTTATTCTATTCTTGCACTGCCAGCATGTTTCATTGTCTTCCCACCTGCATAATCTATTGCACTTGATTTTATAATAAAGTACAGTTTGTCTCCAGAGATGAGGTAGTGTTTGAAACCATGAAAAGTTGATGGCTAGTGAAATCTCTACCAGGTAATAGTCTGGTGCTAGGGCTGAGAGAGAATGTGATCAGAGTATCAGTGAGGCCTGTTCATAAAAATGCTACTGTTGTATACACCATGTATTTAAATAAATTAAAATGAATTAATTTTTCAAGACTTTGTAAATGCATCCGGTGTCTCCAGTTATTCCTCTTTCAAAGTCTCATTTAGCTTCATTCTGAAAGGGTTAGAAGTTGGTGTTTGAAATCATTCTGAAAACCCTTTAAGGAAGATTACTCAGGGATCTAGACATTACTAAACATGAATAGGTAGTCTCAAAAATATTCCTATTTTTAATCTCCTTCCTTCACAAATCATATGTGCATGTATTAATGGATTGAGTTGTCATGAACTTAATTGCTTGCTCTATGAAGATATATGCTCTGCTGTTTTCTAAATGTGTGGCACATGGGCACGTTTAACTAGTTTGTCATGCTTTTCAGATTATTGCCAACCATCACATGCAGTCCATCTCATTTGCTTCTGGAGGTGACCCAGTAAGTATTGATTTATAAGATATACTTCCGCAGGTATAATGAAATTATTATGAGAATAAAAGTACCTGCAAATACTTTGCTTCATCCCTTCCTACCCACAAGCACTAACAGAATACACCACACTTCTGGATCGTGACCAGTAGTATGAGAAAATTGAGGGACTGAGACTGGAAAGGAAACTTAGAATAGAGACACAGTGGATCTTTGGTAGATCAATATAGTTGCCTTTCCCATTCTCCATCAGTGAGCCCCCACTGACTCCAAAGACCCCAGACTTGGGGACCTAAAAATAAAAACACATGAACATAGGACAGAAGTGGTCAGCACCAGCACCTCTAAATTTTAGATTAATTTTGAGTCAAGCAAAGCTCCTATAAGACGGAAATGGTACAACCTTCTTTTTCCTGCAGATAAGGGTTTTTCTGTCAGTAATGAGCTCACTGATGTTGTTGTGCAAGAGGTTTTTCTATCCTCATCCCAACTCTTCGTTGCAATGATTGTAAGCATCCCTAAACATGCCCTATTCCCTCTTCAAATCTAAGCAAGCCCAGCCCTGCCAGCATTCTGAATTTCACACTCCATGTGTTAGGAGAACAGTATTTTTTTTTTAATCAGTTTTGAATTTTCTGCCCTTCAGTTTTGTTAAATGGCTCCCTGTTCTGGTGTTATGAAACAGGCTAAACAGAAGGCTCTGGGTCATGCTCTTGATAATACTGGGGTGTAAGCCAGATCCAGCTTTGACTGGAAAATGACAGATCTGCCTCTTTGGGTTTAGGAGCAGGCAAGGGAAAATAGCTGGGAACCATCCCTATGTGGCTGGATCTTCTCTGGAGGGCCACGTGGCTGATGTGAGGAGCCCAGCTGCTCTGCTCAGAGAGATGCTGCCTGAGAATTGGAGCTTTCGGAGCTGGGCTGGGGAGTGTGGAGGGAGCACGTGTGCAGGCTTTGTGCTGTCGGTCCTGCACACAGGAGGGAGGTACAGCACAGCCCTAGTGCCAAAGTGCTACATCCTTAAAGATCCCATCTAATAATTAAGGCATTTTGGGAGTCTAAGAAGTCCAGATTTCACCTTTAGGTGCCTGTGCTGTCCTAATACACCACACTGTACAATACAGTCCCTGGGCTTTGCAGACCCTTCCTGATGTGGATTTCCAGGCGGCTCCAAGAGCTGCTGTGCTGTTCTGCTGAGCGTTACAAAGCTTCACTTCCAAATGCCAGTTCTCTTGATAATTAAATGATTTAAATATATCCTCAAGCTGACTTGTTTTTGAAGTATGCACCATGTACTAGGTGCTGGCTGTCTAGTTTGTCTTTATGTAACATTTCCAGTTTTGAAGATTTAGGGATATATTTTCAGATCTCTCCTCAGCAGGTTGGATGGGTAATTCTCTAGGGCTTGTTTACCTTTTTTAGTTGTGTGTTGTTTTTTTTTTTTTAAATTATTTTACTGTATTGGTCTTGTACAGTGATCCTGTCAGATCTCACAGGTTACACAGGGCTGGGTCTGGTCAGCGCTTAATGGCAGGACCACCAAGAGATGTGCTTGCACATAGATGTGCTGCAGGAAATGGGCTTGGTGGTGCAGCTGGTGACACTTTTCTTACTGGGAGGACATGTTAAATGGAGGTCTTGCTCAGTGGTGGTAACTATACATCTAGTGACACTTCACATAAGGGGCAATTTTGGTGGCTTGTTCAGGTAATTTTTGCAAATGAGAGATAGTTTCCACAGGACATGTCTTTCCACCTGCCCCCACGTTCAGGGTCTAAGCACAGTTCAGTGTTGCTCTGCACTGTTAAGGGGTAGCAATATTCTGCCTGAGAATAAAGCCTATTCTGGCTTTATTTCAAAGCAAAGTCATCCATGCATGTACATAAACATTACAAAGATATTAAAAATAGCAGGTACTGCTCCAGGTACTTTAGTTTCTACTTGCTCTCTAGATCTCATTTATTTTAAAAGTGTATGCTAAAATATTTATGAACTTTAAGAAAAACCTGAAAGGAAAAGGAAGGAAATTGAATTCACTAAATGCATAAAAATTACTTAGTTTTCTTTGTTTTAATAATATTAACTCTGGAGATTTAAAAAAAATTATCTGGACAACTTCTGCTGGCTGTAAGATCTGCCTCTCATGTCATTCATTGTGAATTATTAAATGATTGTTCTTGTGCATATTGCAAATGGGGGCCTTGCTTCCTGCCAGCTGATTGCATCTTCCCTCAAGAGAGCCATGCCTTTAAGCTGCAAATTGCATTTTCCCCATCCCGCCTTAAAGATCCAAAATAACAAAATGCATCTTTAATAATTAAAAGAATGTTATTCATTACCTTACCATTTTTACTATAACACTGAATTATCAAATGAGACTTTGCTTTTGCAGTATGACAAGAAATGTTAATTTTTTCTATTCCAATTTCCTTTTCAGTTTGATTAGAAAAAGTGAGGATTATTTCAGTGTTGGCTGGAAAGAGAATCTGAAAGAGACAACTGATTAGACTGAGGTTGTCTCATCTCAGCAGCAGCCTTGAGGTCCAGAGTAATTTAACCTGATTGTAGCTGGACTAAACTGCAGCAGTTGAGATCAGATACCTATTGCAGTCTGCAGTATTTTAAAGATCAACTTTTCTCTAAGATGCCTTCAAAAGTCAGTTTTCATGCTACAGATCATCAATATTCTGACTTGCCCTTTGCAGTATTTTAGCACTATTTTAACTTCCATTGATATTGATAAGGACTGTCCCAGCTAAAAGGTGGGACTGAGAGTCACACAGCCCTAATGCATTAGGCAGGGGAGGCTTCAGGCTCTGTGGGAGCAGTGGAAGAGAGTAACATTGCCTGGTGATGAGGCACCAATTGTGTTTCTACTCCTGTTGCAGAGTTTGGAATTGAAACAGTTTATTGAAGACCCAAAGGATGCCAAATGATCTAGTGCATTTATTACAAGAAAAAGATTCCAGGACAATCAGTGTGTGGATAGTCACCAGTATGTCACTGATCTCTCCTTTAGCCCACTTTGCTAGCACCCTGGTTGTTTTCCTTGAAAGAAGCACACTTTTTAAAGCTAAAAATATATCTCTCTCTACTCAATTGCTTTGCTATGGTGGTAGGGTTGTTCATAATGATAATTTTAAAGACATTTGTTGTCTTCTTTCCTATAGGATACAACAGACTATGTTGCATATGTAGCAAAAGATCCTGTTAATCAGAGAGGTATGGAAACAATTTACAGATTGTTATACATGTTTATATGATTGCTTTATTTGTACCAAGGAATTGTTTGAGGTTTAAAATAAGAAAGCTACTGAATAGCTCAATGTTATGTACAATTTTCAATTTTCATTTAGTTAATTAAAGTAAGGTGTCTCTTTGCAGCATGCCACATACTGGAATGTCCCAATGGGATGGCACAGGAGGTGATAAACACCATAGGGCAGGCTTTTGAGCTCCGGTTCAAACAGTACCTGAAGAACCCATCTAGCCTGGCTACGTCTAATGAAAGGTCAGCACATTCTCGGTCATTTAACTGTCGGTTTCCTTCTCTTTAGTACTTCTCAGGAAAATAATATCCTCCAAAGAGCGATCCATAAATAGGATGCTTTGGATATGCTTATAGTACTCTGCTAGGTTATGCCACAAGTAAATCAGAGCAAGGAGAGATGGAAGTGGCTAATTGGATTCACTCCTTGAGCCTGACCCACAGCCAGCCTCGGAGAACGGTCCCCAGGCAGGGAAGTCAGATATTGCTGTGTGAATGAGTCACTTCCAAACTACTATGAATCACATAATCAAATACTTGCACTGCATATCACATAATCAGCTACTTGAACTTTATCTCTTTCCTGCTCGAGGCCTTTTATCCAATTATATTCTTGTTAAACAGAGAAGTAAGATTTGAGATGAGCTTTTTATTTCGGGGCTGGAGACAGTAGAGGAAGCACCTAGTTGTTTTGCAGTGTATCAGCTGTACATTTAAACTATCATAATCCTGGCTTAACTCAAGAAAAGCATCGTGTGCTCTCCTTTGTGTCATTCATTGTTTTCTTCAAGCTGAAACAGAACAGTTATATTGATTATGGTTATTAAAATCAGGGTACATTCCACTCAGGGAAACATTTTTTTTAAATTTTGGTAGCAATATTTGATTTTCTAAAAAGGTTGCAGGCTTGTCTAACTAAATGCCATGAGATTTTAATTTTCTCTTGTAAGTCCACCCTGCCCCAGCCATCTCTAGATGTATGCAGTTAAGACAAGAAGCCAGAGGAATTAGTTTTATGATCTTTATTTTGGACACAATAATGAATGATGCATTGGCACTCTTAAAGTTTCAATAGGTGGCTCTTATATTTTCGAGTCAAAGAAAAGGGATCTTGGCTACCTGATGCTAAGAAAATTACTGTACCTCCCTCTACCCCAAACTGTGATGACTCAATTTTTAATTCAGGAAGAAGTAACTGGAAAAATAAACAGCTCTGAAAGTTCAGGCTCAAAGCCCTTTACAGCCTCCATATGGCTAATCTGTGTATTGTGCGATGCACACACACTGGGGATGTTTGCCTACACTAGAAAGCAGTTGATTACATCAGTTGCTTTTTTTTTATATATATATTTTTTTTTTCAGTGAGGCAGCAAATGCTAATGGATCAGCTGGGAATTCACAGGATAGGGAGGAGCATGAATATTACAATGAAATTCCAGGGAAAGATCCTCCCACCGGTGGAGTGTTAGACATGCGAATGAAAGCGCAAACAGAGCAAAGGGCTGACTTTCTTACACAGTGCAAAAAGCAGCATTGCTTGGTAAGTACATCATCTTCTGGGATAACTATTCGCTGCCTATTATGGGTATGAATAATAAAGTGTTACTGTGGTGTAAAGCATGGCATTAACATCAGAAACAGGTCCTGATTATCCTGGGAAAGGGGTTTTTAGGCTAGATTTAATGATGCTTAGTACATAATTGAATCCCAAAGCACTTTCTGAATATTAACTGGTTTGTCCTTAGAGTACTTTTAGGAGAGCGAGTAATATTTCCTTGTTCATTTGTTAGCTGTGAGAAGAAAATAGATACAGATTTCAATAGCTTGTCTGAGAGAACAAATGCAAAATCTGGGACCTCCTGGCTCCCAGTTCTGTGATCTGATAAATATTTCATCCTGTCTGTTATGCTCTACAACCTATACATACAACATTAACTGACTGCAATGTATATACAACATTAATTACCCTTGGCGTGTTTCAGGAGGCTCTGTTAAATCAGCCACAGTAGCAAAAGATGCATGTATTTGTGGCTCTTGTCTGAGATAGATAGTGGGGAATAAAAACCAATCAGTCAGAGAGTAAAACCAGCTGAGTTCAGACTGGCTGCACAGACTTTGAAGCCTGCTGTGCCAGTTCATGGAAACACCAGCATTTCCCCACTCAAGGAAGCAGGCACCACTGCTTTGCTCGGAGGGAGCGCACCCAGACCGCTGTAATCCAGTTGTTATTGTCTAAAAAGTTGCTGCTTCCAAGTCTTCTTTGTGCCTGGTGGCAACTGCTCCCAGGTTCCTGTGCTAATGCTCCATCCACTTTTTGCTTTGTTAACCTCAACTATACTTCACATCTTGGCTGTGGGCCTGGTGGCCTCCGCCTCCCCAATAGTTCTCTAAAAAGGTGTTTGACTATATCCTGAGTTTGCATCCCAAGTTCGCCAGAGTTACTGCAAGGAGTTACCCTGTGGCATGTACATGCAAATGCCTTTTTGACATGGGGTGTTATTTTTTGTTTTTCCTTTCAGTTCTGATGACCTTCTAGTGCTGCTCAGACAACTCTGGTGACCATTTCACTTTCAAACCGTGATGTCTGTAGTTATTTCTCCTTGTTTTTATTGCAAGGAACATTTATAGAAATGAAAATCTGAACTTTATTACCTAGGAGTTATACTGTATATACTAAGCCTTAGACACATAACTAGGCAGTTAATGGGGCTGGAGTATGTCCAGACATGACACCCTGTAGAAAGACAAGTATCAGCATGAAATATTATTTGAGGAGATAGGAATCTTTTGGTGAAGAAGATACATTTAGTTACCTGTATCCCAATTAACTGATGCATGGATGTTTTAAAGTTACCTGGGGTTTCTAAGATATTGCTTTATGTGACTGTTTTTACAATTTTTCTACAGACAGGCACCCCAACATTCATCAATATATATGAAAATTGCCCAGAAGCAAACAAAACTGTGGGTATGTACTCTGTTTTCCTTCTCATGCATATGCAGAATTAACCAAGGCAGACTGCCTGGAAGAGCTGCCCCTTGGCTTTTCATACAGTGGTGAAAAGTCTTCTACTTGGTGGGTCATTTCTAGTTCCCTAGATGAAGGGCAGACAGAAAAGCCTAACAGCTTTTCTAAAGGTCACTAATCTATCTTCATGTCTGCTGGCAGACTTACTTGTTTTACTTGTCTTGATACTGTACAGTAGCTCTTTGGGTTTTTTTTATTCTCTTTCATAGTCTTTGTTGTTTTATTCCCTTTCACACTCTGAAAAACAAGGATACTTCATTGCTTATCAGTCTCTGAAAATACCCCTTCCCCCTACAAATGCTCGATGAGACCCAAATTACCAGCGTTGAGTGGTTGCTCCAACAGAGCCTGTGCCCTTGGTTCCAGCATCACTCGCTCCTCAAGGTGACCATGCCCTTCCCCTGCCTTGAGCAGCTTTGTGCCCCAGATCAATTTGCCTTTAGCAAAACCTGCTCTCTGGGTCCCCAGAGATCACCAGCCTCCATCCCTTTCTGGACTTCCCTTGCTACAGCTGATGCCCTGAGCACATTTCTTCAGCTCATCTCTTTCACTGCACAATGAGGTCCTTCCTGAATTCCCACCTGCACTGCTCTGAAGTGATCCGTTACGCTGTCTGCAGGGGATAGCTCAGTTTCTTGTGCTACTTCTGATTTAAGGAAAGGAGAATCAAATGGTTTCTACAAAGAGAGGGTGAACAAATAAAAGAATGAATGAATAGATCTATGAATAAAATGTTTGCTAAAGAGCAAAACTATGTGTGCTATTTGGCTAGCTGAAGTGCTATTATTTTCATACCCTGCAGGGGATATTCTGTTAGCCTGTTCCTAGGCTTGGATCCTAACCTGACAGATGTGGCTTTGGCTCTCCAGGCAGAGCCACAAAGTGCCGACCTCCTCCATCTTCCCTGCTCCACCAGAATAGCAAGAGAGAGAATTCAGCTCCCCACAAGCTTTTTTTGTGGTGCAGAGGGGAAGGAAAGGATTTCGCAACAAGCAACTTATATGGCTTGTGTCTCTGTAGAGTCCTATGTATTAATTTCTTTGCAATCAGTGGGGAGTTTACTGCTGACATTGATTGAAGCAGAACTGAACCAGTGCAGAACATTTTTTAAAACTTCATTCTAACTCATTTTGGATAGTGTACCTCATGCCTTCTAGCCATAAGGAAACAAGAGTTTCATCTGACAATTTTTCTTTTCCTTCTGAATGACTTTAGTGGGATATATAAGAACAACAATGTTCCTATTTCAGCTTTTACAGTTATTTTAACTTGAGTTTAAAATAAAAAGGAAATCTGTGCATACTATATACTAATTGCAGGTAATTGTGGTGAAAGATCACAGAAGACAAAAAAAGAGGCAACATTATTGAAGCCTGCCTACAAAACAGATCTCTTTGATGATCCGTGTTACATCAACACACAGACCCTGCAGTCTGCAGTCTGTACAGCCCGTGGTACAGCAACAGCACAGATCCATGGGAGCCCATTGCGTCAGGCCAGTAGGTTCCCATTGCAATACCATGTATTTCTAAGCTTTGAAAAGAGGGGGTCTTGTCATCTGTGTGCACTGAGAAAGATTCTGGTTTCCCCCTAAGATATATAGAAAAGATGGGAGAAGAAATCCTTCCTGGTTGGTGTTTTTGCTTGTTAAATTCAAGGCAAGGGGGATTAAAGAGTAACAGTTGTGATGGTAAGCAAGCAGAATAATCTTTCATTTTCTGTAGCTGATTGATGACAATAAATAATGTTCCAGAGGTAATAATAAGCAAATCTTTAAGGTGATATGAAAGCCTGGGACTGCACCATACCTCAAGGAAGGGGGTTCTCCTGTATGCTCAAGATCTTAACCACTCTAAGGTGGAAGAGGCCTCGGATGCCTTTGCTTCACAGGCAGTAGCATGCAGGGTTAAAGTGGGATTGTTATGACCATCTTTCTCAGTTCTTGTATAAGTGACCATTGAATCTCATCCAATAATTTCTAAATCAAACCATTTGATCAGTACTCTCTATTAAATGTATGTAAAATTAAATCTTGATTTACAGACTCAGAGGTGGATATCCATTAAATGACTTTATAGTTGCTACTGATTGTCCTCATTATTGAAAATACTTTATTTATTAGCTTTGCCTTTTATAGTTTCCCAGCGAGTGTTTTCTCTGTCGGAGTTGGGTCCACACAAGAAAGTGGGCAAAGGACTGGACAGAACTACAGTAAAGGAAATCTATGACCATTGAGACATTTCCAACCCGGGGCTGTATTATGCTCTAAAAGGAACTGGCTATATCCTGAGGAGCCTTAGGTTGCACAATTCCATTGAAGAAGCACTATCCTCTTATTTTCCTTAGAAAAATCCTGCCTGTGAATCATTTGCAGTCTGACTGGCTATATCCCAAACCACCCAGTTTTGTTAGTACATTCAGTAATTGTTCAGTAATCATGCTGTAATCCTTCCCTTCTGGCTATGTTGGCCATGTTGTCTTGCATTCCTGCACATAGCTGGAGCCACTCAACGTGATTCTCCCAATGATCCATGACAACCTCTTCAGAGCTTGTTAAGGAAAAAGGAGAAACTAGATCTTAAAAGAAAAAAGTGTCTAAACCACAATAAAAATCTTGTTTTTACAGGGAAGATTTTACTTTTTAATATAACCAAAGAAATAAAAAACCAAAACATCAGAGCATCAGAAAAATTCCTGTTTCCTATCCCTGTTGCCTAGCGACCCAAGGCTTTCCCATCTAAGGGATGGGAGGAGATGGTGTGATAATTTTACCTAATGCACTGGAGGGTTGTGAGCATTCATGTGTGCGTATTATTACTGACTGTAAGGTTGGTTTGATCACAGCTTCAGGATTGAGCCATTTGGATTTTTTAAAAGCTATAAAAAATAGTCTCGCATCCTTTTAGGATGAAGTTCTAGGTGACATGTCCAATACATTCTCTTTCATTTAATTTTAGAATTACTGGAAGCTGTTCAGCAGAGTGCCACAAGCAACACAGCTGGTCTCTGTGTTCTGCCACAAATAAAGCAACAGCTAAAGAATGAAGATTGTTACCATGGCAAATTAAACAGGAAAGCAGCAGAGAGCCTCTTAGTCAACGATGGGGATTTTCTGGTGAGAGAGAGCACAACGTCACCTGGTCAGTATGTCCTCAGTGGACTTCAGGGAGGGCAAGCAAAACATCTGCTCTTGGTGGATCCTGAGGGCAAGGTATGAACATTTCTTATACTGAAATTTCAGAGCTGCTACAATATTTCAGTCAAAATGCATGGGTGCATGCCAGGAAGTGGAACCGGTCTGATTCCATCCAGGTTAATTTAAATTTTGACAGTGACTTCAGTAGGTTTGAAAGTTCAATTCAAGAACTTGATAAGCACCGAAGTACCATGGAAAGTAATGTATATAGAAGGAAATACTGCACATAGAAGTGCAGTATTTAAATATAGTTGTTAGTCCATGTGCTGATAATTAATAACAACCTTTGAGTTGTTATTATATTGCTAGAAAAATAACCCCTAACATTAAATACTGAATTTGATTAGTAATACACTTCTGGATACAGAAAAGGTAGAGCTGGTTTGTTGTCACTTTGATTCTATTTGCTTCTGCTCATGGAAGAGCTGGAAGAGCACTCTTGAGTGACATCTCAGAGGAGAGAGTAAATCAGAAAAATAATCCTCAATGGGATATAGGGAGAAGTATCTCTCTTCTGTGGAGGAAAAAAATGGTTATTTCATTCCCCGTAGCAGAATCAGCCCAGCTTTCCATACAGCCTCTTTCGCTTGGTCCTCTGCTTTTCATGTCAGCTGATGGTAGGTCAAAGGATAGGTCTGAATTGCTGTCCACACTCTAATGATCCTGCTCCAGTGAGTTCAGTGGCTTAAATGCCTTTTGACCTTAATGCGCTAGGCTCGTGTCCAACCAGTTATGAGCACAATCTAACCATAAATACATTTTTTTGCTTCTTTCATTAGGTGAGAACCAAAGACCATATATTTGATAGTGTGGGTCATCTTATTCAGTATCACATGGAAAATAATTTGCCAATCATCTCTTCTGGAAGTGAAGTGAGCTTGAAGCAGCCTGTAAGGAAAGAGAGTAATGTGGGACACATGCAATATCACAAATAGTCCCTTGGATCTCACAAATCCCAAGACAATTCATGGCTGAAAACGGCACCGAGAACTTTCTGTTATGAAGACAATTCAAAAAAGTATAGACTGCACTTTCTGCTGCTGTTCCAGAAGATATCCTTTTGTGTGTGTATGTATGAATATATGTATATGTGTATATCTATGTAGATCTGTAGAGATCAACAAGCATAGTTATATAGATATATATAATCTTAATGAAATTACACCTTCAGAGTGTGAGATTCATTTGTGAGAAGGTATTTTAGACATGCACAAATGTCACTTTCAAGGTCATATGAAACAGTAACTATTTAAAAGCACAATTAAACCTCTACATGCAAAAGCTCACTTGAATGAACTGCTGGAACATTAGTATGTGCCTTTTAGCATAGGATTATTGGAAACCAATATTATTTATACTGAATTAGTTTTGGGTGGTGAAACGAACATGTCTAAGCTTTTAACTATTTGCCAAAACAAATACAATTTGAGTATTCCTAAAATGTCATCTGCTTTTGATAGACACTAACAATTTCATTTTGCTTGTAACGGCACTTTACTAGCAAGTAATGTTTGAAATGAATAGCATTCACAATACAGAAAAGTTGTCTGGTTTCTTAATCATTTTTATCACTGTCTGACTACTCAAAGATTTGAGATTATGCAACATTTACAAAGTTGAAATTAATGTGTAATATAATTTTGGAATAGAACTTGTTAAAGGACAAGCATGCTAGATCCTAATATTTTTGTCTTGCATATGATTTTACTACTACCAATTAATACTGGAGACACCTCTTTTTAAAGGTAGGCTAAATATATTTTCATTGATTACATAGTTGTTTACAAACTAGAGAAGCCAAACAAAACTAATGATACATTTTGAGAGAAAACTGTTTAAAAGACTGAACTTTGCATGTGCCCTGATTCAGTGTTCTTTCCAAAACAAGATACAGTTTTCCCTTTCTTCATGTAGAGTCCATTTGTTCCCAAACATGGAAAAAAGTCTTTAAAAGGAAACCTATGACTTGTTTTGCCACAATAAATACTCTAAATATGAACAATCCTATATTCAGAGCGAACAGTCATTTCTTGGGCTTCCTGTTGAAAAAACAGTGATTTAATAAGTAACTGAAGAAAGGGGAGGGGGATTTGGGGAATGAACTGGTAGTCTGGGTGATGGCCTGAGAAAGTTGTCCCTTTAAGATAAGCAATGTCTTCTGGAATGAGCAGGGAATTCTCTCTGTCTCCCAGCCACCAGCTCAGTTCCATAAGGCAGACAATTGTGGAGTTCAGCAATTGCTGGAAGACTTGACTATAAAAAAATACATTATGTTCTTTTGCCTGTGTTCATGTTAAATGGGACACTACAGTAAGAGCTCTTTTCTCTAGAAAACAAGAAGGGTCATATACACATACAATTACTGAAGACATAAGATTCCTTGGAGGGGAAAATATGATGTAAAGAGCCACACTTAGAGCTGACTGAAAAACATCTTTATTCTTATCCTCAGCTAATAGGCATAAAATACATCTCAGTCTTTGTTAATAACATGATTAAAATACTCAATTACATATAGTGAAGCAGCAAGAAGGCTTAAAACATTAGCAGTTGATTTCCTTGCTAATAGCCTGGCATTATTGATAGCTCAAGTCTTCAGACTAGAAGCTCAAGCTTAGGCCTGAAGCTAGTTTAGGAGCCAACTTATGCGAGGTTTTCACCTATGGTTTTCACCTTGCCCTCAGCAAGAGTTGGTGGCTCGAGCTTTGGGCCACTGCAAGGATAGCTGGCAAGAAATGGTGCCTGGAGTATTAAATCTCTGCATACTATCCTTTCTAGTCTCACATCTTACAAACTTCATAGTGTACTTGACATGACTTTATTGAGCAAACGATGAAGCAAAAATAGCTACTTCTGTGGCATGTCAAGGAGGGAGAGAGACCTGCATGAGGCAGTTTTGATTTTTGCATCAAAGCTGAGGTTTATGACAGGTCATAGGAGGCAAATGTGCAGAACTCCATCTCAATTTTTAGTACAAATCAAAGCTAGTTGGGACTAGAATAATAGTGTTTGGAGTTGTGATAGTATGAGATCAAAGTTGTATGACTTAAGATACTGACTTAGGGACTTTTTTTCACTTCACCAGTTTTGACTTTACCAATGCATAAAAACATCCAGAGCCAGTGTGTGACATTTGGATGACAGCATGACACAGTCTGAGTCCCCTTCTTTGAATATCTCTTAACTTAGAAGTAAGACCAGAATCTTTGTTTTGTTGCCTCTGCATCTTTTGTATGTGTCTGAAGCAAAACCGGGAAGCAAAAAGGCAAGAAAAGGGAGAGAATTGGGTGCTAGTGCAAAATGCAAGTATCTCAAAATCTCCTGATAAGATCCTGTGCTTTCTTGAGAAAAAGCAAAGAATCTAACTAATTGCAGATACAATTCAGACACAACAGAGCCATGCATTACAGACAACAGACATTTTCCTAGAATAAATCACATCCATTCTTCTGGAGCCAGAACTAGGTGCTCTTTTTTTTTTTTTTTTTTTTGTTTCTAACATTTATGTGCCTTCACTTAATGCAGGTTTTAGCCTCTGTGAACCAGCCATCTCCTGTAAATTACACTACCATCTCCTGCGTGGAAGTCTTAGAAGTAGTAACTATGCTTAAAAAAAAAAAAAAAAAAAAAGTTATCTGAATTTTGGAAAGTTTTATAAAATACGGTTCTTGAGAAAGTTAATATGAAATGGCAGGCACATTTAGACTTTTTTTTTTAAATCACAGAATGGTGGGGGTTGGAAGGGACCTCAGGAGATCTAGTCCAACCTCCCTGCCAAAGCAGGTTCCCTATTCCAGGTTACACAGGAAAGTGTCCAGGCCGGTTTTGAACATCTCCAGAGATGGAGACTCCACAACCCCTCTGGGCAGCCTGTCCCAGTGCTCCATCACCCTCACAGTAAAGAAATTTGTCCTTAAGTTTGTGTGGAACTTCGTGTTCCCATTTGTGCCCATTGCCCCTTGTCCTGTCACCAGCCACCACCGAAAAGAGCCCGGCCCCATCCATTTGGCCTCCACATCTCAGATATTTATAGACATTGATAAGGTCCCCTCTCAGTCTGCTCTTCTCCAGGCTGAAGAGTCCCAGCTCTCTCAGCTTCTCCTCGTAAGGCAGATGCTCCAGGCCCCTCATCATCTTTGTGGCCTCCACTGGACTCTCTCCAGAAGATCCCTGTCCCTCTTGAGCTGGGGAGCCCAGAACTGGACGCAGTACTCCAGATGCAGAGTTTCATGCCTGTGAAAATGCCGAGGAGAACTGGTTAATGTCTGTTCATTACTAACGGTTACTAGAAACCTCTGGGACAATTTTGCCTATAAAGTCACATTTACAAGGCATAGTATGTTTGTTCTTTCTCAAAGCTCCTATAAATTTCACTGAAAGACATTAACACACCTATGTCTTTGCTTCCATCAATAAAAACGTCATAACAACTGACCCAAATGCTTCTCTCCTACCACAGCTTCAATTTTCTGCTGCTAGGGCAGCCAGGCAGCATTAT
>NW_010287929.1:33879-34161 GCF_000700745.2 Antrostomus carolinensis
ACACCTTTCTGGGTTTTTTTTTTTTTAATTTTTTTTTTTTAATGTTTGCTACAGGCAGTTCTGTGCAATAAGTTTGTTTGCTCACAGGAACTTCTAATTTTTTAAACAGATTAAAGCACGCCCTTGAGGCAGAGCAGATCCTTGAGCACTGGGCACTCTGAGAAAGGCCACCTGCATGCAGCCTGGCTGCTCCTGTGCTCCCCATGGGGATCCCCAGGCAAAGGCTGAGCCCCCCCGAAGGGGTTCCTCGTGTGGAGCTCAGCCTGGGGCCTCGCCCACGGG
>NW_010287930.1:0-1436 GCF_000700745.2 Antrostomus carolinensis
CCACTGTCCATGTCACCCACAAAGATGTTAACCAGTGACTGCTCCCAGTACCACTCTCTGGCTGTGTCTTTAAGCCAAATACCAATCTCCATGAACCTGGGATTTTATACAACAGCATCACGACGCTTTTTTTAACCCAGCCCACATTACTATTTCCACAGCAGCAGGAACACTTGCTCCAACCATTCATTTTGTTTTCTCCAGCATCCAAAAATGTTACCACGCCTGATCGTTTGCCAGTTCCACCTCTTGCATAACTACATCCAAGAGAGAACTTTGAAATTCTCCTTGTTAAAAACCAAACAGAAATCAACACTTTTTCCCCCCAGGAAGGTTTAGAAGAACGGGGGCTCTGCTTTCTAGTGACCATAGCAGAGCGAGTTAAAAGGCTAAAGACCCAAAGTTTTTAATTCCATCTTTAAATACCCGGGTCCCTTGCAGTGAAACTTTCACACTGAACCTCCAGTAGAACTTATAGGAACCACTAAATGAAACACATGAAAAGAAACACTAATTTGTTACATTTATTTTTACCAATTAAGTTCTTGACATGCATTTTCTGCCCTATCCCAGTTCCAGGATCCTTCATTTGTGTGTCTAAGGATCTCAGAAAGAAAGGGAATCACCTTTGGAAATTAAAGCTGTTTTTTTCTCGGAGTAGCTCTGTCACCCAGGATGTTTGCTGATAAATTCTCTGGAGCTCCACTGAGTCTTTCAAAATTTGTCACACATGACTTTTCTCTTTCAGAGAGCTTTTTTCCATGTCAACAGAATTCTTTCTCGTAATGTCTTTATCTCAGATATAGAAGAAATCAAGAAAACCATTGCAAGTTTCTCTTCTATGACACAGCACCCCCAATATGATGAAGCCTCGGTCTCTTCTCCCAAGTTACAAGGGAGAGGACAAGAGGAAATGGCCTCAAGTTGGGCCAAGGCAGTTGAGATGGGATATTAGAAAAACATTCTTCACTGGAAAGTTTGTCAAGCATTGAAAAATGCTGCTCAGGGAAGTGGTGAATTCACCATCCCTGGAGGGATTTAAAAGCTGTGTAGATGTGGTGTTCAGGGACATGGGTTAGTGGTGGACTTGGCAGTGTTGGGTTTATGGTTTAATTTGATGATCTTAAAGGTCTTTTCCAACCTAAATAATTCTGTTCTATTCTATTCAAAGCCCTGTTTGAAAGCATTGGTGTTTCCAGACATGATTTAAGGGAACATTCCAGTGATGAACTATCAATCCACCCAAAGTACAACCTCCTTACAGCTTTGTCCCCCCACAGTCCTCCTGTACATGCATTTACTCACGGGCTTTGGAATGTCAACATTTCAAGGCAGAGCTCACACACACATTATGGGGAAACATAGGGCCACAAGCCAAGTGGAAGGACAACTGAGATCCTGATCAAGCATAACATCTTGAGGAGAAGAAGCCCCAA
>NW_010287931.1:0-2812 GCF_000700745.2 Antrostomus carolinensis
AAAGACAACCATCAGCCTAAACAAAAAGAGACAGACAGAGAGAGAGATTTGTTGCCAGAAAGAAGGACAAAGATCCACACCCAGTTCAACAGCATGGAGTAGGAGAAGAAAAGGAAGTTTCCTGCAGCCCATGGAGATTCAACAGCGGAGCAGAGACCCACATGTAGGCCATGGAGGACTCCACGTTGGAGCAGAGAAGTTGAGCCTAAGAGCAAGTGTGACTGAAATTTTGACCCTGAGCCAGAGCAGGGATGGACCCCCAGAGTGGGGTGTGAGTGCAGCCTGTGGATGTCCCATGTTGGAGCCAGGAGCTGAGCTCAAAGAGGTCTGTGACTCCATGGGAAGCTCGTGTTGGAACATCTTGTTCCTGGACTTCCAAGCCGGGAAGAGCAGCAGAGGTGAACTGACTGAACTCCCATTCCCTGTCCCCTGTGCCACTGCTGACAAGGCAGATATCCTGTTGGGAGTCTGTATTAGACCACCCAACCAGAATGTAAAGGCAGATGAAGCATTCTACAAGTGGCTGGCAGAAGTCTCACAATTGCTAGCCCTTGTTCTCATGAGGGACTTCAATTTACCAGGCAGCTGCTGGAAATACAACACAGCAGAGAGGAAACAGTCCAGCAGGTTCCTGGAGTGTGGGGAAGATAACCTCTTGACACGGCTGGTAAGTGATCTCACCAGGGGAGGTGCCTCACTTGACCTGCTGTTTACCAACCGCAAAGGACTGGTGGGAGATGTGATAGTTAAAGGCTGTCTTGGGCTAAGCAACCATGAAATGGTAAAGTTCTTGATTGCTGGTGAAGTAAGGAGGGAGATTAGCAAGACCACTACCATGGACTTCTGTAGGGCAAATTTTGGCCTGTTCAGGCCACTGATTGAGAGAGTCTCTTGAGAGACAGTCCTGAAGGGCAAAGGGATCCAGGAAGCCTGGACATTTTTCAGAAAGAAGTCTTAAAGGCTCAGGTGCAGGTTGTCCCTGTGTGCTGCAAGACGAACCAGCAGGGGAGATGACCAGCCTGTCTGAACAGGGAGCTCTTGCTGGGACTCGGGAAAAAAAGGAGAGTTTGCCATCTCTGGAAGAAGGGTCAGGAAACTCAAGAAGAGTACAGGGATTTTGTTAGGTCATGAAGAGAGAAAATTAGAAAGGCAAAAGCCCAGCTAGAACTCCATCTGGCCACTGTTGCTAGAGATAACAAAAAATGTTTTTACAAATACATTAACAACAAAGAGAGAGGCACGGAGAATCTCCATCCTTTATTGTATTCAGAAGGAAACATTGCCATCAAGGATGAGGAAAAGGCTGAGATACTTAATGTCTTCTTTGCCTCAGTCTTTAATAGCCAGACTAACTATCCTCAGGATATTCAGCCCCCTGAGCTGGAAGACAGGGATAACTCGGAGCTGAAAGTGGAATTAGAAAAATGGACCAAAATGAGAGAATATCACAGGTGATAGTAATAAAAAATCTGGTGACATCATTCATATATAGCTAAACTGGAGTGGCAGTATTTTCACTAAATAGATACTACTTCACAACCTACCTTTACTTTTTTGCACATTGTGGTATTCTTGAAAAAAATGTTGTTTTTCATGCTAACTAATAAATTAAAGCCAAAGTGTCATAACTACAATGCTGGGTGTTTTCTGAATATCTCTTAACCTATATGATTTATTCTTTGAATGTTTCATATGAAAATCCATTACTTACTCAGGAAAAGTAAAACAGGATTTACAGAAAGATTTTAATTGCTATACCTATTTGCTTTAACAGAATTATAAGATAGTACTTAGTACAAATCTATGCAATATATTTTTAATAAGTGGACTAAAAATTCTTTTGTTAGAAAAATCTTATGTCTAATTATATTTATTTGCAATAAAGCAAAAACCAGAAAAACTTGTATTTAGTCTGAAATTGAAACAGTATAATATTGTTTTCTAATTTTATGGTGTTTGTTAATCTCACTGCTACATTCCTTTATTAATTTATGCAGTTTATTAAGTTTAACTTGCATCTACAGATGAATTGATTTTACATTTTGATTTGCAGCACGGGAAGATGTGATCAGAATTAATATCTTAATTGTGTTTTCTCCACATATTTTTAGCAAGGAAAATTATCTGAGAATCATAGAATGGTATGGGTTGGAAGGGACCTTTAAGATTATCTAGTTCCAACCCCCCTGCCATCAGCAGGGACACTTTCCACTAGACCAGGTTGCTCAAAGCCTCATCCAGCCTGGCCTTGAACACTTCCAGGGAGGGGGCATCAACAACTTCCTTGGGCAACCTGTTCCAGTGTCTGACCACCCTCACAGTGAAAAACTTCTTCCTAATATCTAATTTAAACCTACCCTCTTTCAGCTTAAAGCCATTTCCCCTTGTTTTGTCCTTAACTGCCCTTATAAATAGTCCCTCCCCAGCTTTCTTGTAGGCCCCTTCAGGTATTGGAAGGTTGCTATAAGATCTCCCCTAGGCCTTCTCTTTTTCCAGGCTGAACAGCCCCAACTCTTTCAGCCTGTCCTCATAGGAGAGGTGTTCCAGCCCTCAGATCATCGTCATGGCCTTCCTCTGGACTTGTTCAAGCTGCTCCATGTCTCTCTTGTGCTGAGGGCTCCAGAAGTGGACGCAGTACTCCATGTGGGGCCTTACGAGAGCAGAGTAGAGGGGGAGAATCACCTCCCTCGATCTGCTGGACATGCTTCTCAGCCCAGTATACAGTTGTCCTTCTGGGCTGCAAGCGCACATTGCTGGCTCATGTTCAGCTTCTCATTCATGACCACTCCCCAAGTCCTTCTCTTCAGAGCTG
>NW_010287932.1:0-798 GCF_000700745.2 Antrostomus carolinensis
CAAATAAAATATAATCCCCAGAGAGATAGGTGGAAGTGCTTGACCAGCGTGACTGTAGTCGAATGTGGTTCCTTTCCATACTCCTCTCATGCACCGTACAGTTCCCTGGAAAAAAGTATTTGCATTATTTGCCTGTAGACCTCACACTGGACAGCAGATGCTCTAAAGCTGAGACCCCCTGAAAGCCCTTTCCCCAGCAGTCTTTCCAGCTCAGGTACACTGGTCAACGGCTTTTTGGGGGCACTGCCCCTCAAGGTCTGCAGCTTACAGGACGCTCCCACACCCTGGCACCTCCCCCGGTGCTTTCCCAGGAAAGCTAAAGGCTTTCCCCCCAGCTTCAGCACTAAAAATGCAACAATGCAGTGGCTAAGCTGTGGCCGGAGCCGAGATGACTTACTTCCTGGCTTGCACTGTGGATATTCTAACGTCCCCTCCATACACTCTACTCTGAAGGGTGCTGATGCAGGGTCCTCCACATATCCCCTTTTACACCGAAATTCAATAAAGTCACCCGATCTGGAATACAGCTTTCTTCCTGCCACCCACTTCAGCTCAATATTGTTTCTGTGCATGTCTTCTTCAGATGCTGTACAGGCCACTTGAAAAAGGCAAGAGAAGAGTGTCATCACTTCATACAGTTGCACCACAGGCACCTTTTTTGCCTAGAGCCTACAGGAGTTCTTTACAGCACAAAACACTTCCAGCTATTTGCTCTGTCCCCCCCGACTGAGTCCCTTTCTACTTGTGACAGGAACGACATTCACATCGAAGCTAAAGGGAAAAAAGACCGTGGCTGAG
>NW_010287933.1:0-2467 GCF_000700745.2 Antrostomus carolinensis
CCAAGTTGTCCAGGGGAAATGGGAAGCTGTGAAGGGTAAAGGGGTGGCTGAAATATGTTGGTGGTGTCACATCTTTCTTGGGAGGTTTGGAGGAGGGGAGTCCCAGTGAAATGGTGACCTGGAAGGGTCTGTTGTTTCCATGTGACAAAGTCATCCAAAGACACCCACGTCCATTTCTCCTGAACATTGGAATTCCTGTTTTTCTGAGCAAACCCGTATGATGCTTTCCATGGCTCAAAAATATGAGTGATGTCTGACAGTTGCCCAAGCAGTTGTAACCCTTCACTTCTGCCCACAGAACATCTTTCCAGGCTCCCCAGGTCCCTTTCTGAAGCACTCAGCACTGTTGCCAGAGCTGCACTGTCACTGCTTGGGAGTTTGCATGACCTGTGGCTCACAACACTGAAGTGAAGGCATTTGGCAAGTCCCTCTCTGTCCTCTGTACACCAGAGGAAGGAAAGAAAGAAACCTTCCAGGATGGATCCATTGTGTCTTCCTGCCTTGAACTGCAAGACCAGCAACGTCAGGGAGGGAAGTAACTTTGCTCGTGCATGGAGTTGGCATGGACTTGGTGTGGTAAATGCCATCAGAACATGATGGTTTCTCTTGCCACGGAGGTAGTAGTAGAGGACAACTTGGCCAACCATTCCTCCTTCTTGCTCTAGACCTCCACCAGTGATGATCTAACCCATGCCTCCCACTCCTGCTTCAAGTAGAGTGAGGGACACCTCCTGTACTGTCCCATACGCTGTGGGAACCCCCACAGAGCCTTTCCCCATCACTAAAGCCCTGTCTGCCCTGAAAGACAGTGTCTGTCAGCAAACCCCCTGTGCCCTGCTGTGCAGGAAGCCCTCAAGAAATGCACTCTCCATCAACACTCATTAATGAACTCAGTGCAGTCACTAGAGGCCCAATGACCCTGATGAGCCTCACCTGGGGTCTCTCACTCCTCCCTTTGGCCCAGGTCTCTATTTAAACTCTGTCCTGAGCCATTAGCTCTTTCCTCAGCTTGGTGGCAGGATTGTGAGCCTCCTCTTCTGGTCCACATTTGGTTAAGCCTGACCATGATCTCTCTTGATCTGGACTGTAAGTTAACCATGGATTTTCCATCATCTCCTTGGGTCTGTCTGGTCATTATGTCTCTGGTCAGTAATCAATGGACTCTGTTGACCCAAGTTGCCATAATTGGATTTTCTCCTGAGGTGTGGGCTGTCTGAGCTGCTTGATGTCAGTCTGGCTTAATCACCACAAATGTGATGGTTGAGCTGGGTTCTGGGCTGTACTTGTCTACTGTCTCTGCATTTTCCTTGCTCATTTTGTTTGCAATGGGACCTTTGCTAGTGAAGCTGCTTATCTCCTGGCCTTGTAATCATGGTCATCTCCTGGTTCCCATGCTGCAAGGAGCAGCTGTTTCTCACTGAGCCCTCACAGAATTTCTGTTTGGATGGACTTTTCTTGTCATCATCAGGTTAGGACAGTGCACCTTCTAAGCTCTCATCATCTTAAATGAGGGATTTGGCCTGGGCCTGGGTGATTAGAGGGTTGTCTGTCTCTGGTGGCATCCCACCCTAATTGGAGAAGGAGTTTTGTCCACCCGATGCAATAAGGACACAGATGAGATGCCAGAGGAGTGCAGGTGATGCCCCAGGCAGGGCTGTCATTCCTCTTGGGGACATTCAGCTCCTCTCCTGTCCCAGGATATGGAGTGCTGAGCATTACATCCTTCCCTTGGCATGCATCTCTGGGGAGATCCTGACATCTGCTGCTCTCTAGACCATCCTTGATGGCACTGCCAACCCTCACTTGCTTCTGGAAAGAGTTGTACATTGCATGGAAATCTGGCTGAGTGTTTGGAATTGTGTGTGATGTCCTATCAGCATGTAGAGTCAAAGCAGTAGGTGAGGCATGGACCACAGGAAGAGGGAAAGCAGATATATTTGTTCCACAGCATGTGCCTTTGTAGAGGACATCCCAGTTTAACAGGAGCAGTGAAGCAACACTTGATTGTTGCAGAGCAATGTCCTTATTTCTGAATTTCTGCCTGTGCTGGTGACTGGGATCATCTATATGATGCTGATAGAGGTGAGAGGGGAAAACAACCAGGCTTATTTCTCCAGAAAGTAATGTTCCATATCTCAGAAGGGTTAAAGCCCAAGGGGAGATCTGCCATGCTTAGAAAACTGGTTCCTGAGACAGCCTGAGCTGCTCAACAGGGAAAGCTGAGGATGTGGCTGGTCCTAACATAGGAACCTGGCTGGAAGTCTGGCTTTTAATGTTAGCTTTGGAAGGAAATGAAGCCCCATAGCTTAAGACAAAACCTCAAAACAAGCTCCAGGAGAGTAAGAGGTTGGCATGAAGTGGCAAGATTAGTCACCTCATTCCCTTTACCTTCATCTTCTTCCTTCACTTCTGTGTCATTTCCCCCTGGAAACATTTTGGTCTCTAATAGTGTCACTTGAAAGGAGCT
>NW_010287934.1:0-6765 GCF_000700745.2 Antrostomus carolinensis
GGAAAGTGTGTAGAGAAGGTCTAATAAACAGCGGGAAGCCAATGAGGACACAAGTCTAGTGAAACCCTCTAGCTGACCATGCAGCTGGATGAAAGAAGGTAAACATTTCTTGGAAGCAATTTCTGGGGTATACAGACTTAGGCAAGGGGGAACATGAAGTGGGACTGTGAAGTAGACTCATTAAGTCCTTCATGTGAGTTACCAGCAGCAGGAAAAACAGAAAAGAAAGTGATGGAGCCAGACCTTAGTAGGCAACAAAAGACCTGTTTGGTCTATGGAACCAGGGAATAAGTGTTGTTAATTGTCTAAATTCAGCACACTTTGAAGAGATAAATCTGTCCATCTCCATTATTAATGTCTCTAAATTTAACCTCAAAATTTACACAGTATGTTTATTTTCATCAATTGTGCTGCCACTCTGTGTTGTAAGTACTCTCCAGCATTTCTCTGTCCAAATCCCCTTGTTCACCCTGCCAGATAAGCCACGGTGCCTCACTTTGTCACTGGATTGATGTGCACTGCTAGAGAGTGGCCATGCATCTCACTACGGAGGTGGACATCTTCCTATGTTGGGTGAAATGGCTTCATGGGAGTAGCCAATATTTGAGGAATTACCCCTAAAAATGCCAATTTCCAACCAAAGCTCAAAGCAATGTGTGAAAAACACTCAAATTACTCTCACAAAAGTCCATCAGAGGATGCATTTTTTTAGGCATCCCTGTATATGGAAGATTGGAGCCATGGTTTATGATTCTCTAACAAAAACTTCTAGATTTAGAAGGAACGTTAAGTCTTTAGAAAAGTCAGTGAAAAGGGGCATGTCATCTGAATGCCCTGTTTGCAGCATATTGTCTTTCAGACCAATCAATCTCTCATTTTCGAGCAGCGCTATCCCTGAGCAGCAGAAGGTAACACCCGAAGGGACACAGCGCAAGCCTGGCTTCCAGTCGGAGTGATTTAATGTTGCTGTTTTTACAATCTATGAATCCGATCTTTACAGTTTTGCTTCTCTACCCACGATTACATAATGCAGAGAATGTTCATGTATCCCAGCTAATATAGAAGAAACAAATCACACATTTCTAATGTGCCTAAAATTTATAGCAAACCAATTGCAGATCCAATTCCTTATGAATGTCAGTTTCTACTCTATCCCCACAATTTTTTTAATCATTACAAGAGCACTGGTACTTACTTATTTCCTCTCAATTTGAATGGTCCCAACTGTGCGCTTGCTTCCCTCAAAATGTGTTTCCTGAACACAGTGATGTCTCCAAGCAAAGGCATGCAGTATATAAAATCAGAACAAAGCAGGATGACACATTTTAGCTCATCTGCTGTAATCATCTGATTGCTAGAGCACACGGGAGGCTCCTTACTGTACATGAAGTCCTCTTCTCAGAATGGGGCTGAATGTTGCAAGCAGGGGAAACATCACTTGTTTCCTTCAGGGAGCAACCTAGTGTGGTCCACTATATGGGAAGCTCCTGCACAAGTCTCTTGAACTGTCTCATCTTCCTGTGTTATGCTATTGCAGCTTGTGATACTTTAGTAACCCTCCTAAATAATTCCTTCCTTTGACTATGGATGTAACTCACATGGGAGTCTTTAATTGACTAAAGCAAAACAGTGGCACCAGGACCAAAACTAGAGCCCATTGCTGAGAATGAGATACAATATTTTAAAAATAAATTTGGCACTAGCGACTGGGAAGCGTCACAATCACTGCTCTGTGTGCTTTCTCTTAATAACTGTAGTGCAGGAGCTTTAAACATGGTCAAAGAAAGTACATCAGGGGAACCCTTTTCTTTGAAAAGGCAGCTCCTTTGAGGTGAATACTTTTTGAAATCATGTGAATTCCATGAAAATGGTTTAAGAAAGGCAGAAAAATATTCTGTCAGCTTCAAAGTATAAAGTTTTTATATTTTTAGAGCAAAACATTTTAATTTCTAAATCACTATGGTTTCAATTTAAGTTAGCATAGTGTATAGTGTAACATAAATGAAAAACTGACACCATTAAACATTTCAATCAGCTTCATTTTTCTTCTAGAAGTCTTTTTAAAAGAGATGTCAAGATTTTCAAGTTGCATTCCTAATTAGGACAAAGACAAATCTCAAAAATGTTCATATAATTGAATTTTTATCCTCTGCACAGCTTTTGTACTCCCTCATGCTCATGACATGCTAAACTGCAGTAAGATAGCACATTCCCTTCTAACTCATAATACCTTTTTTTCCTTGAAATATCTTTGTTTGTCAGTGTTTCAGTAATGAAGTGCCTAGTTTTGAACATAATCATTCAAGTATAACCACCCTACAAGCTGTACACTTCTGAGCTGTCATTCTTTTTAGATATACGTTCCAAGAATACATCCAAATTTGCAGCAATGCTGTATTGCCACACTATTATTAATAATTATTCTACTGTATCACAATAGAGTGTCATGTCCTTAATTAAGGAGAGTGTTCGATTTGAATAGTAACTGTTCAAATACAGAGTGGAAAACAGTTTATCTTCTGCGAATTTTAGGTCCAATCCTGGAAGAAATTCAACCAGTGCACAACACATAAAAAGGAGAGTGAGTGAGTGAGTGAGTGAGTGAGTGAGTGAGTGAGTGAAGGCAGGGTTAAAACTGATAGGATCGAGCTGATACAAATCATGGGTACATGCTCTGCTTTCCAGGTTTCTCTGTCCTAAGAAATAGCTGTGAATTTGATTGGTTTTCCCCAAATACATTTCTTAAGATCTTACTTAATCTTTTTTTTTATTTCTCTAGGGATATTTATCCCATGCTGACTCCTGTAATACCTTCCAAATTAGTGTTTGCTGCCAAATTCATTAGCGTGCTATTTACCCTCTTAGGAAAGTAAGGAAGAAATTAAATATAACACCACTTTTACTAGAGTTGGAAAAGAAGATTCCTAGGGAGAAAGGAAGGAAAAAAGAGAGGGAAAGCCAAGCAGGGTGAAGAATGCTGCAGAAAATGGATGGAGATGGAAGAATGAGAAAAGACAGAGAGGAAAGTAGGAGTAGAAGAGATATTACCAAAAAAAACCCCCAAAAAACCCCAACAAAAACAACGCAGCCAACCAAAAAGGAACAAAAGTGTCTGCCTCAGTTAACCTCTGAGAGGGTACTTAATTTCAAATATGAGAAGTCCACAGACCCAGGCCCATGCCTAAAATTAAGCTTGCATTTTATTCAGGCCAACATAAATTGCAGTTTTCTACACAAGGATTTAAAGCACCAGAGGAAATAAATCCCTTGGTAACCTGGTGAGATTAGGACACCTACCTCCCACAGGTTTCTTGAAAAATCTGGGATTTCAGGGTATAGTATTAAACTATAAAATAAATGATGCCAGAGCTCTTTTGGTGCTATTCCCTATTCAGTGAAGGAGCCTGAACAGAATAAATCTCTACTCAGCTGTTCAGCGCTGTGCTAAATGTCAAAAAGAAGCAGTTCTCTTCCTCAGGCCAACTTGGTGACAACCACTTGCAGTTCACCAGACATTTTTTTGTTGGAAATATAATCTGTCTCATCGTGGGGCTTTTTGTACAGCTAGTCACCACCATTCCCAGGCACAGAAGAGAGGACTAAGCAAGCAAACACTTCCTCTAAGCACTTACCATCCTTTGCTGATGCCACCTGTATGGCACCTCCATACATCATCATGGTATCAGAACACCCCTTTCATGGTTGCTACGAAATACAAACTTCTGACTGATTCCAGCACTCAAGACTGTATAGGTGGCCATGGCTATTATGTAGCATGGTGTACCAAAAGGAGAATTAAATAAAATCTTGAACCTTGGCTCACTGCCAGAGACCACAAGAGGTATTCTTGTTACACAAATGGGGCAGGATTTGCGTAGGGAATACTGACTCCTTCCTGACACCATGTATTTTGGAACAAAACTAATCCCCAAAAACATCTCATTCTGGAAAGTTAAAATTGAGCATCTTTTGTATGTTACAAATCATCCTCCAGTTCTACTGGCCTTACTGGAAGTTAAAGGCATTGCATGTTGCTGTACACCAGACTTCCAGAGGGCACCAGGATCACTGCCCTGTTGTGTTTGCTTGCTGCTTGTGCCTGTGATTATCCCAGATGTGGCTCCTGGAGGGCAAAATTAAAGCTTTAGCAATCTTTCATTTTAACTAAATGAAAACAATCTTTGAAGAGCCAAAAAGGCCACGAGCTATAACCCTCCAACTAAACTAAATTGTGCCTGAGCCTATTCCATGGCCCTGGGACCAGCAGGTACGATCTGGCCATGTCCACAACACTGACGTCTCCTACCCGTCTCCAGTATCTTGTCAAAGCTGATTCCTGTGTGGCATTGGTGAGTTTCTGGGAGAGTTCTGGTGTTGCTCCACCCAAAACTATCCTCAAAAGTGTTTTAGGTGTGTCACAGTGCTGACAACTAAGTCTTAACATTCAAGAATATACCCTGGCTTTGTTTAATTTACTAGGATAGATACCATCATTGCAAGGCCTGTGTGTTCCAAATCTCATTTTTACTGAGCTGTGCTAATTCCAATGCAAATTTCCCTTGGTTCTTAACAGTATTTATTATTGATCAATTCTGGTAAATCTGGTAATGTTTCCCTCTGTGCAAGAAACAAATAACCAACCAACAAATCCTCCAGCTCTAAACTTATATGCATGAAAAAATGCCTTTTTAAATTCCACTTATTACAAATGAATCTGTGCTTAAAGCTGACCTCTGGATTTTCCTCAATGTTTCCTCAATGTCTGGATTTGGCTTTGAATTTTCGTGAAGACTAGACTTCTTTCAGCAGCTGCTTTGAAGCTGATTCTTCATCTGCTTGAAAGACAGAGTCAAGCCCCTAAATTAGTTAATCCTGTGTACACCAGTAAGATTCAATTGGAAAGCTACACGCTGAAGCAAACATCTTTCTTGATTTGAGGATATTTCATGCAGAAAAATGTAGCCATATTTTAACCCGTGCCAGTTACCAGCTTCCTAGCGAAGGAAACTCTAGTGTCATGTGGAGGTAAGGAATGGTGATGGGATGGGATACTGGGAAATGGTGGATCGCAGAGAATGGGAGAAGCGAATGGGAAGGCAGGGAACCCCACAGTACCCCCGCTCAGTCCTGCTTTAGGACCTGAACCCACCCTGCACTAGGAGAGAAAGGATAAGTCCTTCTTTGTCTCTCCTCTTACATGTCATGTAATTTGGCATTGTATGTGGAGAATGCTGGAGGGGATCCAAAAATAGACCTGAGGAGAGAAATACAGACTTGGGGAATCTAGCATATGCAGGGGAGCATGGGCTGTTAGCAGCTCGCTGTGAAGCATGAGCAACTCCTTAAGTGCTAATAGCTTCTAAAAAGCTAATGACTTAATAAGGCTGGAAGAGAAAAGTGTGCTGGATATTTTCTCAGGCAGGGTTATGTATATACTGGTAGGAAATGGAGGGGAGGAAGAAGAGGAAAGACCCATCATTTTCTTCTTAGTTGTTTATTGTAATCAGCATGGAACCATAATTTCTGAAGATTGTCTCATCACACTGCAGTGATTTCATCTTCCAAACATTTCAGTGAGTGGTGACAACCCCCTTCCATATAGCAATGGAGAGGGCTTCAGACTCACAGGGCTCCCTTTACTTCATTTCAGTAGTGCTGTTGTTGCAATAGTAACTACAAGCACCTAAAGAACGTCTAAGATCTACAAAAAATCATTACTTTGCTGAAAAGATTTGCTTACATATGGTTAAGATTGCTCACTTGCTTCCATAAAGTCAAGCTCAGCATAATTCAAACCTCTGAGAAACCAGGAAATACAGAGGATAATAAAGCAATATTAACTCGTACCTTTATAGCAATGCCTCAATATTTCTGCAATGGAAATAATTAGTGTCTTTCAGAGAACACAGTATGTAACTACTATAGCACAGGCACACCTTCTCTTTGGAAAAATGGGCTGTGTTTGCAGTGACACTTCCTTTACATGCATACCTTGACCCAATTTCCTAGAAACAATTCCATAATAATTAAATGTTATCTTCCCACTACTCACCAGATAACAATATTTAGTCACATATATATTATTAAGCCCACAGAATATTTTCCCTACTTGACTTTGCACAAGGGCCAGTGGCTATAATGCCTTGGTCTCCCAGTGCTGATTCAATGTGCAGAACTCAGTTGTGAAAAGAGGTGTGCAGCTATCTTGGGGTATATGTATACGTTGTTCTTTTGATCCCATCCACAGAAGTGATGAGCACTGTGGGGCTGCGGCCCCATCTGAGAGGTATGTCCTCCCATCTACTAAGTCTGCTACTATTTGACACAGCAATACTCAACTCAGCAAATACTGCCAGTTCTCTGTTCCTACTGCCAGCTCCCAGGGGTGGAAAATAAAGGTTGCCTGAATGTTGACCTAAACTCTGTATTTCCTGGCTTCCAAAAGTCTGAATTTTGCTGAAGCTCTTATTTTATAAGGGCGCCAGCTACTGCCAGGAAATCCTAACTCTGCATTAATTAAGGCGTTTTGTCAGTCAGTAAGAAGGAAAGATGTTTTAAGGACCTGAAATGCACACTTTCCTTGATCCTCAAAATATGGCTCGAGAGAGCATCTTTGCAATGTGTCAGTCCGTGATTCAAAATGAGAAAAATATCTGAAGCGACTGTAATCCTGATGTTTCTAGTAAGGACCAGATGCATGAGGGAATGGTAGGCTGGTGGGTTTTTTGTTGTTGTTCTGTGTGGGGTGGTGGTTTGGTTTTGATT
>NW_010287934.1:6804-8974 GCF_000700745.2 Antrostomus carolinensis
CCACCATTTTGCTATTTTCTTTATTGCTTTCATGGGTTCTATTTTTAATGGCAGTCAGAAAACACTGAGCTAAGGATGAGCAGGCCTCTTCAGCAGGTATATATACAGAAACTAGCATTTTAAAATACATGTGTGACAGTTTGAACCCACAAACACTGCACCACTTTTCAACAGAGCTCAGAGCCCAGCTCCTCTCTCTTTGAAACAAACAAACAAAAACCCAACAACAAAAACAAACAAACAAACAAACAAACAAAAACCCCCCTGCGATAGCTATCCCAAAATACTCAGTGGATCTCACTGTCACACCTTACAGCTGGATTTTCAGAAGTACCTGAGTGGGCTCTTTCTGCAGTACCACCTTTTAAAACTCTGATCCCAGCTGCATATGGATGAAAGAGAGTGAAGCTGAAGTTTTGACCTAGGATTACGGGTAATCTAACCCTTTGGTTCAAGGTCTGTCAAAAATCAGACATGAACTCATCACTTAATTTTTCATTCCTATATCTCTAAAATAGGATGGAAATGCTGTGGCATGTCGGTAACGTTGACAGGATAAAAGGGGTGAGGGATCAGTGGTGTCAGTGGAAAAAGGGGATGCACACCTCTCACCCCCTCCATCTTCTGATGTAAACTATATAACACAGCTGTCTCTTAAAGGTAGCTGCAACCTTCTTAACCTTCCATTTCCATAACCCGAAAAACCTCCTTCCAGGATTGCTGGAAAAAAACTGTGGTGACAAGGGCAAAGAAAAAAATGCATTTAAAATTAAATTTTAAAAGAATAAGATGAAGAAACATTTTCCATTGGAAAACTGGTATTATCATGCCAACTTAGGAATGACAAAACACCTCAGCAGTTCACATATTCATGAATATGCATGAGTGCACTGCTACAAAATTCACTGCTCCTTCTACCCTTTAAATCATCATCAGAAAGTGACAGTTGATGCTGGGCATTAACAGGAACTCAAGGAGATAAAACTGATGTAGATTTTAGACTTTACCTTATAGTAATAGACTTTGAAAAGAATTCAGTGGTGGCACGAGTCAGCCCAGTTGCATCAGCTTCTGTGATGTCTGAATTTAGTCAGTGGACGAATTCAAACAAAGCAGATCTTGCTTTAGAAATAAATTTGACATGGTCTTTGTGCTGTTGAGTAGTGCAGGAGAGGAACAAAAGGATTTCAGGCACACACAACTCCAACACTCCCCCTGAGGAAGATTTCTGTGGCAACTAGTGATTAAGTGTGATTGGAACCAGGCAAAATATTTTCAGAGAGCTGTCTCCTTCTAAGTCAAAATGGGCTTGGTTCACAAATTCTTAAATGTAACTGGACATCTTTGTCACATGTTCCAATTTGTGCCCCTTTCCTCTCCCAGAAATAAGCAATATGATCATTCATTCACTTGAATGACTGCCAAAATGCTGGGAGTAATTGTTGTAAATCTTTTTAATTTCAAGCTTAATGAGTTTTGCTAGATTTGTCTGTTGGCTTCAGGCAAATCCCAGTTCCTTTTCTGGTCATCCCGCTTCAGGTTATCCAAAAAGCCAGTAGAAAATTCTACTTCATGTTTGCAGACAGGGAACTGCACTCTTTGTGTTGTCCTCTAGCTGGAAAAGATTAAGAATTTGGTGCTTCCTGTGTGTGGATCTCTAGTACCCTTCTGACCACAAGAAACCCAAAGAGACAGACGGGAACTTGGGGACATAAGCATTTGCAGAAATAACAGTGCATGTAGTAAAAACATCAGAGGAAAGTAATATAGGTCGCCTTCCCCCTAAGATAGTAACACTGCATAATTATGAACAACCTTACAGACTACTTCAAAATCATAGAAAACTTTGACCGAGTTAGAAACCTCAAGTCCTATCCTGGCAGTGGAGCTGGATGTAGCATAGTTACGTGGAAGCCAGTTTTGTGTTTTTGCACGCAATGGTGCTGCATTGACACAAGGACTGCAAAATTATTGCTATCTTCATTAATTTACTTCTCTTGTAGCCATGCTGAATCAGTCCTATTTGCTACATCGTGCATTTCTCAAACGGTGATCTGCAGTGACCAAACACCTTCCATTCATTTGCTTCACCTATACAAACATGGACTCACCTCCCAGAGAGTGCCCAAGTTAGGGGCCTGATCCACTCATCCTTTCAAAAGAGGATGGG
>NW_010287934.1:8994-15073 GCF_000700745.2 Antrostomus carolinensis
CTAGCAGAACCAGAAGAGGAGTGCTTGTGCTAATGGAGCCTTTATGCAAGTGCCCTGCCACCTGTCTGACTGACTGCGGGATGCCAGCCTTCCTGCTCTGCTAGGGTATGCCTAGGAACGTTTTAATGGGAAGTGGCCTGGTTTTTAAAGAGCCATCATTAGAGGGAAAAGATTTTGCTTAAAAAAAAAAAAATGCAACCATGTTGGAGAATATCCATGCAAATGCAACAAAGCATTTTGAAATGTAACTCAGTCTGTATTATGTGTGTTTTTCCTATACATGCATAGAAAGCTCTTTTTTACAAGAATCGTATTTTTCTAACATACTGTTTTTATTAAGAACCTAGAGAGGCTTATTTTTCCTCAAAATCCATGCTCTGGAGTCATAATTTCATAAGTCCTAACTTAGTTCGGTTTCATTAAAATTTTTGCCCTCCTGATTGTGAAGAAAAGGTGGAAAGGTGAACTGTAAAGTTTGAAACACTAGAGGAATTTTCAGCAGGTCTGGGGATGGAAGTTTGGGTTCTAACTCTCGGTTTCTGATTGTTGGGGTTAGCAGAGCTACTCGCCTCAAGACTAGAAGGCTTAGAAGAATTGGCTTAATGCTCATATAAGGGTTTGAGCAGGATATTTTCTTTTATTCTTCCTTCCCCACCCCTAGACTAGCACCAAATTACATACATTACTTCAGATTTACAACATTTCCCAATCTGGATTAATTTACATTTGGAGAGAGGGTGTGAATTAAACTGTTATAAAAGGCTTAGATGCAATGCCAACTTGTTACTATGCTCTTTCAAGCATCAAATGCTTTTTCTGTTAAGGAAGCTCTCAGAGAATTTCTTGCCTCTGGAAATCTCTCTCATTGCACAGCTTATTTATCAAGTAAGAAGACTTTAGAAGTCTGAGAGGGGACCTTATCAATGTTTATAAACATCTAAAGGGCAGGTGACAAAAGGATGAGGCCAGACTCTTCTCAGTGGTGGCCAGCGACAGGACAAGGAGCAATGGGCACAAGCTGGAACACAGGAGGTTCCACTTAAACATGAGCTTTTTCACTGTGAGAGTGACAGCCCTGGAACAGGCTGCCCAGAGAGGTTGTAGAGTCTCCTTCTCTGGAGATGTTCAAAACCCACCTGGATGCAGTCCTGTGCAACCTGCTCCAGGTGAACCTGCTTTGGCAGGGGGGTTGGACTAGATGATCTCCAGAGGTCACCATTCTGTGATTCTGTGAAATGCAAAAGAAGACATAGACAAACGAAGGCATTCAAATACAGCTCCTGGAGACCTTGCTGCAGTTGGAGGTTCTGTTGTATTATAGCCTACAGTAAGATGTTGCCTTCTTCAAGGAGATTTCAGTCTGAGAAAAACCTAGCTGCTGCAGAATGCAAGAGAAGATTCAGAAGCAACAAGGAGAAAAGCAGAGGACAGAAGAATGCACACCAAACTGTTACAGCTGATGCAATCAGAACTCACAGCCTGCAGCCTGAATTGCACTGAATCAGTCCAAAGTGAGAAGATGGGCCTGACACCTCTTCTTAATTCATTAAATACTGCAGAGATTACTTCAGCTTCCATGCAACTTTTTAAACACCACCTAGTAGACAGCTACACCTATGAGCAAATATGAAGACCTTTCTTGTTTTCTGCTGTTCTTTTTTCTTGAATTTTCTCATATATCAAATGCCTACAGACAATTCAATTTTCTGCCAAGGGATGTAACATAATTCCTGTCCCCTGTTGGTTGCAAACATCACATTCATACCACACATTGTAATTAAAACACTAAAGCATTAGATGAGGCTGATTCAAATTGGGCTATGTAAATGGTGGTCTCATTCTTGCTGTTACTGATCCTTGTATCAGAGCTGTGTTAGTCACTTAAGCGTGTTGCTAGCAAATTGTGTTCAAGGCCTGTTCAACTTCTCCCTTCACAGCGTTCACAGAAATCTCTCCCTTATATGTTATCTCAATCAGTTAGCCTCTGACAGTTTTGGTAAGCTCTGTAAAAATTATTCAGGGATCACAAATTTCCCAGCGATTGCAGTTTCCATCCTGAAGCATTATTGGCCAACACATCCTCCGGACACTTAAGTATGCTTATCTATTTGTGATCTTTAGCCTGCCCTAATCTTCATCTCACTACTATCTGGGTAAGCATCCTCCTTCAAGCTAGAGAATATGAAAAGGAGTTTAGAACTGAGTATCTTTAGTTTCTCTCCAGTGGGCCTAGAGAAGCAGAAGGGACTCAGTGATTTGAGGGGTATTGTTGGTGATTTTTTTTTTCTTCTTTGTTCACCCTTTCCAATCAACAGCTACAAGAGCCCTAGAGGTTCCACATTCCTCCTTTGCCAGATTTCTTCTGTCCTTTGGGGGTATGTGATCGGTATTGTGGAGCAGCTACAGAGTACAGCTCATCTCTCCCATCACCAGTACCAGCATCAGTCAGCCCAAATGCTGCCAGCAAAGATCCTAGTCCTTCTTCCTTCCCACTAGTTCAATAGCTTGCTTACTTTTCTGGCTCTGCTGAGTAGGGAGAGAGTCGTGTATATGCATCAGCTTATAACTCATCAAATGTGACTAATAGTTTTATGGTGCTCAATATATGAGATAAATGTGAACTGATGTGAACTGAAATGTAAGGAAATTACCAGGCAGCAAGTTTTAAACAAACAGAAAACAATTGCTTTAACACGGTGCTTAATACTATTGTGGGACACATAGCTATTAGTTGTTGTGGCAGCAAAAACGGATAAATGGACTTTAAAAAGATTGGGAAGATTTGTGGAGGATGATTCCATACTTGGCTATCAAATACGATGATCCAAATTCAATCCCTGACTCGGGAAACTGTTCAACTTTGCCAAAAGGTACCACAATGTTCTAGGAGAAGAAACACTCTTCAGAGAGAAACATCTCCAGAGCATTGACCTTGGCCCCTGTTGATTATCAGATGTTGGGGTAGCTGAATTTTGGTATTGGATAAATATTCTTATATTTTTCCTAAAAACCCTGCATTTGCTAATATGTTTTTTGTAGTGATTAATCAGTGTCATACAGGGGCTCATCTGTAAGGGCTTGTATAGTTCTGGTGAATTTACCACTTGCAACCAATAGGATGTTGCCGGACCCCATCCAATTAAATATATGTATGGTTATAATAATTTGGGGTTTATCTAGTATACAGTCAGTGCACATTCTTCTCTACCATGGCTCACCAAATAAAAATGGAAACTCGTAAACAATAGGAATCTGTCCATACTGTGCTTGCAATGCTTCCGAGTCTGCAATACAGAAGGCAGGCTACAGAGAGGAACACTGGTGTGTCTCTGCACCTCCTGACTTAACCCACAACAGATCTGGCTATTCTTGTAGTCATAAAGCAGCCACTGAAAAAAAAAAAAACCAAAAAATCCAACAAAAAAGCCCAACAAAAAACCCCAACCTACGACTTTATCCAGTGATTGCGTATCCTATGCAGCCACACTGCGGGTGAGAATCACGCAGTCAGATAGTTCAGAAAAAAAGAGTCTCAAACCCCAGCTCCTCTGGGCAGGAGACTGTGTTCACTCCTGCTTAGCCTAGCAGGCTCAGAGCTCTCCTGAAACACAGAGGTTAAATTTGCCACTCCAAACAGTCCCACCCAAGAGACTGCCCTGAAGCTTTTTATAGGGAAAGGATTTAATTAGAATGTGATTTTCCTGGTGCATTACAATATTCAGTATAACAGACGACCAGCAAAATGTATGCAGTGTCATTCATGGTATGGGGTTTGCTTAGACAACTTTTAAGATGATCCCTAAGTACAGAGAGGGTGAAGGCACCAGAGGCAGAGGAGAGGCATTGCTGAGCAGGTCTGAATGTCATAAATGCACAGTTATGGCTTAGTAATTGTATCACAGTTGACAGATGCTGCAGCAGCCACGTGACTAGAACATGACCTCATATTTCGGCTTTCTCCCCTCCTCCCCCAGTGATGAGGGCAGCGCTGGCGCTTAAATAAGCAGAAGGCATTTACAGAAGCCTAGTTTGTAAGTTACTTAAAGGAGAAGCCTGAATTTGGACACAGAGGTATACTTTGTATGGACTACTAAGCAGCTGCTCACCAGTGGCAGTGAAGCAAAACTCTTTTTTTCCACTTGGGAAGTGCACTACAGTTACTATTAGGGTAAAAATATTGAGTCCCAAGTCACATGGGCTTACATCATCCCTTCCCAAGGAAAAATCTGCAGAAGGAGCGGTAGAGGAAAGAAATGCCTCCATGATCCATTCACAGGATTACTCTGCAGACAATGGGGTTGCTGCAAGCTCAGATGTCCTCCAGGGATCTGTGGGAGGATGATGCAGCATTGAGGAGGTTGTCTCTGCCCTGACACTGCCCCAGAAGCCACTGGATGCTCTCTCTGGCAGGGTGATTTTGCAGAAGGATGGAACAGCCCGGAATAGTATTTAATTTTCTGGAGATTTTTCAGGGATATTGAGTGTCCTCCTAAGCCTGCCCACTCCTTTTTGTATAGATTTTGGATCACACAAGTCCCAGGAGGGTCCTGGGAGAAAGACATGGGATAATGTTCTCTCAACAGCTGAACGTTACTTCAGCATGAAGGGGAACCCCACCTTGGAAATTTCCAAAGGTGCAATCAGCGCCATGGGGATAATTTTCTATCACAGCACTGTTACACAGGGACCAAAGCTGAGGCTGGCTGAGAGTTAAAAGTTCTAAATTAAAATCCCAGCTTTGGCATTGATCACCCCAAGGCAAGTTATGCCTTGCATGAAAGGACAATAGCAATTACTTGCTGAGTTATCCCAATGGAAAATGTTATAAATGTGCAGAGATTTTTGTATTTTTTAGAGTTTTCTCACTAATACATCTGCTATTTGCAGCTATTCATAGACTACAGACCTGAAACTTCTCAATACAGCTTTAGTGTTGTTCTGAAGATGAAAATAAATAATTTATTGTACAACTACTCTTCTCTAAACCTTTTCTTTTGCCTGACATTGCTTATCTTCTCTTTGGACTGAAACGTGGCGGAGTTATTCTAATCTACCAATTGCAGTGGTAATGCTTTGGAGCAGCAAGATCCCAGTTAGCCCCACTGATGTTGACAGCGTATCAGAACAGGATGAGATTTCTCCACTTTTGATAAACACGGTTTCAGTCATGTTTGGGTTTCATCTCCAGCAAAGGTTTTCCTTGAAAAGCTCTGACGAGATGTGGTAGCCATTACTGTGATTATCCCAACTGAAGTGTGAGCATTCCCGAAAGAGCCAGCAGCTCGGTGGCCTGCTGCTTGTGCCTTGCTTTGTGGCTGAGCTGTTACATGACTTTGCTGAAGACCTTCAGATGATTATTCAGTTTCTTAAATGAAAGAAAATGAAAACTTAAAATTTGGGGACAAGAAGAGCTCTGTGCCTGTGTTAGGTATTATTGCTTGACCATAAGCAAGGGTCTTCTAGTCCTTTGGTACATGCTTGGGTGACTGAAACTGAACCCCAGCAAGAGCAGGGTCTCTCCTCCTTCAGGGGTTCAGGCTCTGCAGAGCTGCAGGAGATCACCGGAGAATTTTGGTTTTGTTTGCTTGGTCCTTTTCTCCTTCCTAAGCTTCTAGGGCAGAAAACCAGCTTGTTTCTTGCTGCTTTCTATGTTGGGTATGCGATGGGCAGGTGCTGCTAGAAAGGCACTGGGCACAAGGGCAGGTAGGAGGCCACGTTTGGCAACGAGTTTTTCCTTGGGACCTGAAAAGCAGCTGCAGTCACTAAATGCGTGTGGCCCTGAGCACCCAGGGAGCTGCCCCTGCAGCAGGGCCCACACAGCCCTCGCCATGGCCACGGCACTGCCCGTCCTGGCCCAGCCCTTCCAAAGGCCCAGGCTTTCACATCCGAGGCTCTGGGATGCTTCCAGTCAGGAGGCCTTTCCGAGGTGGAGAGGAAGCCAGCCCGTAGAAAAATAAGCATGGCCAGGGGTTAGCCCAGCTCCCACCACCTCTGGCCTCTGCCTCTGGCCTCTGCCTCTGGCGCGGCAACCATCTTGGGAAGCGCCTGGCCGGCACGGCGCCATCTTGTGGCCCCTGAG